>NC_064218.1:8601463-8909679 GCF_023101765.2 Spodoptera frugiperda
CAGAATATAAAAAAAAAATTAGGTAGGCACACTTGTACATAAACTGACTAATAAATAATATATGATACACTTATGAATCATAGATTATTTTAAATCATAAATCATTATAATTTCTTACATCAAAATTTGGAACAGGTTAGTTTTTAGTCAGTAAGAATCTGACACGATTTCACGCATCACCGAAGATGTGATGTGTCTTAAAACATTCCAACACATATCCATTGTATTCCTTATATACTGATTGTCAAAAAAAAAAAAAAAAAAATAGGGGGTACATGCTGTATATATCTGTTTATAGTATACATAATAATATTGCCCAGACTCACCTCGGAACCTTCCAGTTCCTACCGTAGTAGAAGATAGCCTTCTTGGTGATGAACTTATTGCTATTCATCATTTCCCTCAGTACGAGGTTCATCCAGTCTTCTACGCGGCCCTCTGTATATACTACATTACGGAAATCCATTATCTACACGACAAAATAAAGCAATATTAATTTGGAGCGTGTCAAAGAAAAAAGAAGAATACAAAGGATAGATGTAGTTGTTATTATTCTTACCTCAGCTTCAGCGGATATCATTTTGGCAGCCACGGGACGGTTAGTGTGGTCAACATATAGCTCCAATGATCGGATATTGTCGAACATCTGCAAACATTTCACTTAATGAGATAGCAGCCAAACGTCTATCTATTTCCAATATAAAAAGGATCCAGCCATTGCGCTTCGTCCATTAATCTTTATTGCCTTCAAAACTAAGCTAACGGGACCGTACGCTTTATTACCGCCATCTAGGAAGATCCAGAAAAATCCCCTATTTGAACCGATAATCCTTTTGTAGCGACACAAGACATGAAAAGTGACAGACGACTAAAGTCATACATCGAAGAGTAAATCAACGGATGACGTCATAAATCCTACATCGCACATTATTATGAAGTTTATGTGCTAATAAACATGGATAGAAAATCCCAACGAACTACAGTTGGGTAGAAAGCCCGCCAAGCATGATCACCTCGCCTGGTCGGAGGATTCTCCTTTTCTTAGGAAATTTTTCTTACTGTTCCATAAACCTTTACTTGGCAGTCAACTAGCTAGTCACAGTACCGATATCAACTTACTTTGATCATATGTTCCTGTACACAACTACACTCGCTGCTTCCAAGAATAGAGAGCAGTTCGTCCGTCGATATGAAGAAGAATCGCGGAAATATACGTCGTTTGGAGTCCAAGTAGTCGTTCAGGGACTTTTGACACCTGAAAGCAGATAAGCAATAACCGTGGAATTTTGAGGACTTGTTTCACACTGGATAGCCGCTATGTATCAGATAACTTTGAATTAAGAACGTAATTTGTATGCACTATCTATCACATAAGTTAACGGCACTTATATTACCTATGTGTCACATAAGTTTATCAGGAACTTATATAAACGGGCGCTAAGTAAAATTTTATCGTAGGAGTATTTTCTTCAGCGTGATAAGAAAGAGAAATGAGTGACATAAACAATGAGGAGTGTGTGATGATGTCTGATGGGATAGTATGGAAGAAGGCATTGTATTGACTCCAAGAAAGTTGGGATATGGACATGGATAGGAAGTCGTAGATTTAGTTTAAAGTTAAGTTTTTACCAATACTTATAACAGTTTTAACAGACAATCGTAGGTCGAAATTTATTTAACGCCTCTGTGAACAAGCTCTACCAAAAAGACTCGCCCATCGTCCATAACTTTATTATTCTAAAGTGTCATTCGTTTTTGAAATCACGTCAAGTATTTTGTACGTACTTTTGCAGTCCAATGCCGAGGTTAACGAACTCCTCCAGCCTACCGCTAATGGTACAGCAGTCGACCACATTCAGCCTCTTAGCCGTATCCAACATGATCTGAAATATCCCATGCGCAGTCAGTCATTGTGCACGTAAGATTGACCCAGCAATTTCGGAGCTGCGGACGGCAGATTTACCGGGGCTCCAGCTTGAAAAGTATGAGTAGGAACGCGGTGGTTTTTAGTCAGTAAGAGTTTAACACTCCCTCTCGCCTGGCCCAAGGCGGGAAAAGTCATTGGATTATTATCCTTCATCAAAAAATAATAAAAAAAAATCCTATCGAAAATCGAATCTACGACCCTTACGACTATTAAAATAAAGAATGAATCTAAAAAAATAAATAAATTTAAAAAATTAAAAAACCCGACTGCATAAAAAACACTTTAAATAAAAACTGAAAAGTAAAAAACAAGCTTAGTCTAAAAGTGTAGATAGCAATGCTATTACCACAAAATTAAATAATTTCATAATCAATACACAAAAAATAATAATCTTATGCGAAACATAATTGAGTGCAACAGTCGGGACCAATGGGTATAATGGGTCCTTTTATTGTGAGGTGTTTTTGTCCGTAATAGTATTAATCCTTATCCTTTTAAATAGTCTATTAATTTTCTACATTAAATGAAGATAAAATTTGCTCTTTACACTGTTTCAAAATTTCTACTAGTTTTAGACAAAAAACGGTCTTTACAGTTGACGCGTCGCATGTTCTATAGGTAAACGACTATGTAGATAGATTCCTTATTTAACGTTCAGCAAAGCGAGGGCGGGTCGCTAGTCCTTTATTTATAAATAAATTCATTGTAAATAAATTAGTTAAGACGTACTTTTATTATCACTTTTCACTTTTAAGTTCAGACACCGCTAGTCAATCGCGTCGCGTAGTACCTATACGAGTATTTAGTTTGGATAATAAAGAACATAATTGCAAGTATTTTTTTTTTCTATATGTCAGTGATATACCATTTTGGAATCCTCATGATGAGCTCTTTAATTTGATACCCATATTGTAGCAAATAAAAAAAATTTTTTTTTTTTTACTCCTATCTATGGCGCCTCACGGCCGCCATGTTTTTTTTGTTTTACGTCACATATCTAAGAACACTTGGGTAATTAAGACGAATCCAACGATACCCTGATTGTCGAAATCCATCAAGCCGTTTCGAAGAAATGAGGTAATAAAGAATATTAGGCTCATACATACAAGATACGCGCGAAAAACATAACCCTTCCTTGGCAGTCGGGTAAAAAAACAAAGTAACACTGACCTTCCTAAAAGACCTATCAATATCATCAAACTTCTTGGCTTCCTCGGGCAGTTGCGTGCGTATATCCCCGCCTACGAAGATACCCTCCAGGTAGAGCCACTTGCGTTGCGTAGCCATCCACTCCTCAATAACCTCTGATATGAGAGACAGGCGTCGCTCCCATGTATGTACCACGGAGAGGAATGGACCGATGAATCTAGAAGAATACGTTGATTGAGGCTTTGCAGTAGCAATTTAGTCTAATGATAGAAGAAAACAATGTTGCTGCGGACAGTTTAATTTTATTCTTTCTCTTCTTAATTTAATTTTATTCTAAAAAATATTCTTAATTATACTTGTTTAAGAAACAAACATTATGAAAATCAAACGTGAAGTAATTGAGAAAATAATCTCAGTTTCTGGTTAAAAGAGTATAACAGCTTTTTGCGCTTTGAATGAGCTGGTGCAACCAGGGGAACACCATTCTATCTATATATCAGATTTTTTTTAATTGTTTGTAAAATATGTAAGGCCCTTCCTATTACTAATACAGTATCTGATTTTGTAGGCAGTTTTAATAGGCGGTATTCAAATCTGTTTTATAATCGACTTACTGTGAAGCAGCCATGCTCTGCAGCGTCATGGCATCATCGTCCAGCTTGACGGAGATCTCGTCGCACGGGTTGAGCGTGTACCCGCGGTCCTCGCCGCGGTTGAAGTGGCGCGCCACCGTGAACGCTATGCTAGCCCACGTATCCTGTATGTCTTTCACGCCGCGTTCTATCGCTAGTTCCTGCGACATTAATGGGGTATATTAGTCATTGTTTTGTCAAATTAACTAATTAAGCTTCTTCCTGAAGTCATTTACCTAAACATCTTGACCAAAATCTGATGGCTTAGTAGTACGAGTTTGTAATACGTTTAACGAGATCGAAACAAGACCGTGAAGTGGTAAAACAAAATCGTTCTAAGCCTTCTGTAGAGTAGTTTTTCAGCTCAACTTAGCTTGAAATAGTACTTTATTTTGTGATTTGTAAGGAATAAGTCTACTTTTAAAGATATTTTATCCCTTTAGAAAGAAGATCTATATTTTATCACAATCCTTACTTATAAGAAAGTTTCTGCTGAATATAGAAATGTAGTCATACGAGTATCAAACGAATCATTGACATTAGCAAACAAAAAGTTACTTTGATAGCATGGTTGACAATCTCCTCAGCTACATCTTGGTACTTATGCAGTTCCATTGCGAACATGTTCTCCAACGTGAAGCGGTCCGGGGACATGTCGAAATCCTGACCTAAAACGCATACCAAAATAAAATATTATAAAATGATACACTAAATAGCTTAATTTAGTTGAGATACAAACAATACTTTCGATTTAAAACACTACTTATATCATTTTGCCAAACAAGACATGGATTTCTAAGTTAGGAAATCCTTTTATAGAGTGTATCGGTTTCTGGAACTGTTATAACTGATAAATTAATCAAAGTTAATTATTTTTGATTGGCTAATTATTACATCATTCGATGGAGAAAAAATTTGTGATTCCGAATATGTACATAACACAATGCCGCAAAATATGACACCTAGATCAATAGGGAAGATGCAAAAATAATATTTATGAAAATTTTGTTATTAAAATGCTAAAAAAGAATAAAAGAAGGGCCACAGCAAGGTTTTCATTTTATTTAATGTTGATTTTTATCATAAATTATGAATAAAAAGTTATGTGTAAAGAAACGTATTTCAATACACCAATCAGTGTTTAGTGACGTCACTCCTGCTATGACAACTTTGAGTTGTGAATGTCAACATTTTAAGCGAAAATTATTTTGCATTTATCGGCTAAAAATGGAAGCTGGGTTTATCAAAGCAGATTCCAGGAATCTACCAAAAGTTAGCGTAGACATGGTTGTAACTTTTTTTATCGAAAGTGCGGAGTTTTCGAGTGTAGAAATAATATGGCGATAACGCAATCGGCTATGTTCAAATCAAAAGAGATGGAGAATTATGTATAGTAAAAAGTCGAGTTACGCCGGAGCATAAAATACGTAAAGAAGGTTATCGTGTTACAGCCATTATAAATGAAACGCAAAGCTTGGTTCAGTCCTGCCAATGCGAAGATTGTGCGGCTTCTGAAGGTAAACATTTCAGGTTATTTTAAATAGTTAAACTGTAGCATGGATAATTTTGACCAAAATCTATTTCCAGGTGTAAGCATGCTGCTGCACTATTGCTATGGTTACACAGAAGATCTGAGGAGCCTCCGATAAATAAATGTTTTTCAGTGAAAGAAAAATGGCACTTTTCTGTATAGCACACCCAGATTTTGAAAAATCAAAAGCAGTTGATATTTATAATGTGCCATTTGATAACAGCTTTGTATCTGTTATGAATGCTGCAAAGAAATTCTGGATAGATGCTGTATTTCCAAAATTAAAAGATATTTATAATACTTAATTACATTTTGTATATATTTTAAATAAAACTTTGTTTTTTAAATACTATTTTTTATTCAATTTTAATTAAAGGTGATTGCAAATTGACAAGCGCACACCAAATGATTATACTATAGTCTAAATGGGGAATTAGGAAATGATAAACACAGGCTTGTGGCTTCAAAAAAGCAAACTCACGCAGTCTTCTGATCACTCTTTCAATATGAATTCGCAGGCTTGCAATTTTCTTTGACCTTAGTACATCATCTCTTGAACTTTTCTTAGTGTTGTTAACACTAGGTGGTCTTATCAACTGAAATTGCTTGTGCAAATGTGCTTGAAGCCTCTGTCTGCCATGATACAAGCTCCAGGTGGTAAAGTCTATACATTTTTAGCTTGGAACCACTTTTTTCTCAGTTTGGGATCAGAAGGCCCAGTTAAAAACAATTTATTAGGAAATTTGGTTGAAGTTGATGGACACAATGGCACGAAACATGAGTCAATGCGGTTTTTTTTGGTGCTGTTGTTGTAATCACCAGATGTTGATGGAATGTCCATTTTTAGTTTTATCAAAATATATCTTGAAAATAGAGGAAATTTTGAAAAAAGCCAGCGAACGGTAACAAACAGTGAACAGTGACAGACATTGACAAACAGGTATGACGTCATCGGAACTATAGGTCCGTTTCCGCGCGAAAATTTAAACTGTCAGTTTCAAAACGCATTTTTTGCAATAAATTTGGTTTTTTTTTAATTTTTAATATACTTGTGGTCTATTCTACATGGAATGCTTTACAATGAAAACATAAATAAAAATATTGCATCTTCCCTATTAGCCTTTTAACCCTTGTAATGTGTGTTACATAACAACACATCAACGCTCCTTTTCGTTTTATTACCCGACTGCGCAAGGAGGGTTATACCTATATTATAATATAGGTATAACCCTCCTTATATATATTATATAGGTTATCTATAGCAGTCGGGACCCATTCTAAATATAAAGACTTAGTGAGGGCACATATGCGGCTGGCTTTCTAAAATGGGTCCCGACTGCTTCAAGTTTACGATGACTGTCTTGTTTTAGGGTTTTTTCATTTTAATATTTAAGAAACGCAGTCGGGTTTTTTAGTTTTTTAAATTACCTTTTTTATTGCTTTAGAAAAAGACGATGAAATTTAATAATTCAATTTCCAATACAAACGTTACGGAATCTTTCTAGACGCCCAAATATAGTCCACTTACCAGTCTTCTTCATGAGTTCCTTCCAATGTCTCTCGCGCATGGCTTCGTTCTTGAGGGACACCATCAACGGCACCACATTCTTGAACTGCCTCATCTTCAGGTCCAGCATCTGACCGCTTGGAGTCTGACGAATGATTTTCGGCAGTTTTCTAAGGAGAAAGGTGTTTAATTAAACATTTTGTATGGAAGTTAAGTCAACATTTCATATATAATTAGCAAATCTATAAATAGCTTGCTGAAACTATGCTAGGAATGACCCGTAGCCCGTAGGCGTTAAACCGTAGGGGTTTCTGGCATGGTCTATTGAGAGATTGGAGAGAGAGTGGTGGCAACAGGGTAGGGTTTAGTGAGGTAAGAATCACACTCCTTAGTCTTTTCCCCCCAAAAACTAGGCGACTTTTGATGGTTTGACCGTGTTTTAAAATAATCGATATGGCATAATAGTAGCATAGTATTTTGGCAATTTCAACGCTGTTTTGTTCGAATAGCAAACGCTTCGAATTCTATACACAATTTATTTACGCTATAACCGGGATTTTCTTTTTAATATGCAACAATAGCATAGATTAGTGTCAAGATAGATATACTTCACAAACAATCCTCACCTGAATTCCTTGAAGAACTGCTCAATACCATCCACAAGGGCCTGTGGGTTCAGGTTGGTCCATAGGGTCTTGGACCATATCTCCCTGGCGTATTTCTGTGCTTTGTATATCTTGTATATCTGCTCCATATAACTGAAGTCTGTCCTCGCGCGGTTAAAGTTCGAGAAGTCCGCTAAAGGATTGTCGAAAAGTTGTTCCGCAGCTTGCAATAACTTCTTACGATTTTCAAACTCATCGAAGTATTTTGTGTATTCCTGTGAGCAAGGCATCACTTTTGTATCTTGTTAATTGCAGTCGTAACCATTATTGAGTTAAAAGTTCCAATTTCGGTCACCAAAACAATTTAAACAATTTTGGAATTTAATTTCCAGGATGAGTTTAGAAACTATGTCATGTGTCTGAGAAACTACTCAGACTTATTACATCAGAACTAAGCTCATAATTGAAAAAACATTGGATGAAGTGTAACAAATACAAATAATATCAAACATTTAAAAAAAGGGAACCGCCTTAAATTGTTAAAGTTAATTGGGATTGATAAGTCTGAAAAATACTATGCAGAAAACCGCATCTAAATCGGTTTAGCCAAATGCGAGATACATTATCGCGCACATACACACATACACATACATATTACATGTCAAACCGATAACCTCCTTTTTTTGAGGTCGGTTAAAATGTAAGATATTGTCTACTATTCGTGAGCGATGACCCAGTATAAAACTATCCACAGAAAGAAGAAGAAAAAAGAGTACCTCAATAAGCAACAAGCCTCTGTCCATATCGTCTCCAACGGTCCCCGGTCCCTCAGCATCGAACTTCTCCACGAACTCGTCGAGTTCTCTCAAGAAGTTCGCTATCTCTATAACGTTCATCTTTGAGAACTTTTCTTTAGTCTTCTCTAGAGTCGCTGCACGGAACAGCGTCGTTTGGTACAGGCTGCCCCAGGCTGATTCCAAGTTTTTAGCGAAGATAAGATCGTCTTCCGATACCTGTGGTAAGAATAATAATAATGTTACATAAATCTTATTTGTACTGTTACACCTGCAGCAGTATTATGTAATATCTTTGTCATTAAATCGGTCAAAAGACGTGTAAAGCCTCGTCCCCACTAAGAACATTTGTCGAGCGACATGTATCCCCGGGCTTACTGCGACGTCGGGTGACATCGCAGCGATATTGTTGACTGACAAGGAACATTGCCCTGTTCTAGGATTTTCTCCTGTGTGCCGTAGGTGCGTTTACAAACATACACCCGAAACAACAATTTGTGGTTTACACAAAGAGTAGCGCCGTGCGGCAATGGAGCCTGCAACACATTACGCGGAAACCGGTCGCCCAGCCACCGCACCAACTGTGCAGTCAGTTAGAAGTAACCGGCATCTAAATACCCTTCTGAGGTCAGATGGGTAAAGAGAATGCGGTTTTGGGCAGTACTCATAGCATTAACGGTAGAGTAATTTTATTTGAGTCCATGGGCGGCGCTGATTGCTTACCATCAGGTGATCAGTCTGCTCGTTTACCGGCTAATTACACAAAAAAATCTTCTCTGTCCTTCAAGTTTCTAGAAGTACAATAAGTCTTCTGGAACAGCATAACAGCATTCTACATACGTACATCAATATTATGCTGTCGAAGCATGTGGAATATCTCCTGCATGTTCTTGTACTTGCATTCGGCGGTGATGGTCATCTGCTGCACCAGCGTGATGGTGGCCATCACCAGCTTGAAGTCCTCCAGACCTTTGATGTTCATGTTCACCGTCATGCGGAGATTCTGGTGGAAGGGTGTTACATATATTGTTTGTTTCGCAACTAATTAATGGAATAACTAAACAGATAATTCATATCCTAATAGTCAAATTCAATACTTTTTTTCGTAACATCAAAAACGTTCTTTTTTTCTATGAATTATGTATGATAAGGGCGTTATGACGTCATTAGATTTTTACGACAAAAGGAGAGTTATTTCTAGAAAATTTACTAGAAAAAGTCGAAAATTAAGTAGATCATCAAGTCTATGAATGAAAGTGTGATTATTTATTATATTGAAAAAGTCGAAATAATTTATTTTTGCCTAAGGACCTAATTACTACACTTGATATATTAAACTGATAATATTTCTTCAGTCTATCCTTATTATGTATAGAGGTATAGTTTCTGATATCGAGTCTATTATTTTTAATAATAGATATAAGCAACTATGCTTCAGGAACTAGTAACTAGGCTATCTATACATTTTTCAAATACAAGTGTGGGACAGCCATGTTTCGGCACGAATAGGTCAACTCGACCGGCTACAACGTAAAACAAACGCTCGTTTACCGGCTTATACTATAAAAAAAATACAACAACAACTCACATCAATTTGATTCTTCAATTCATACATATTGGTCCTAGTTTTCAACGCAATACAATCTCCAAGTATATTCTTCCACTCCTGCGCATGGTCCTGTACCTGCTGTATCACAGGCCTTAAATTGACCCTAATGGCTCCAATGTCCACAAACTTCACATGTTCATCTAAATCATTTATAATGTCTTCGAAAAAGAAGAATTTCTCATCATATTTAAAGATTTGGTCGTATTTCTGTATGTATTTCTCGCATGATAAGTGCTTGTCGTACGACCAAAGGTGGGCGTATTTTTGCCATCTGAAATAAGTATGGGTTTACAAATATGTTATTATTATCTACCATTGTTTGTAGAGTGATCGATCACACTGTTTCTAGTCTTCAATATTATATCTATAAAATGAATTATACAATTTGGACCGTTCTGGTGATTAGCGTGTTCAAACAAACATACAAAAATTTATTTACCAAAGGTAAATTGTTGAAAGTAGGTTTAAACAGTTAAAACAGGTACCTTTATACCTAATGCGCTCTAACAAGGTGCGGCTGACAGATTCAGTAACGTTTCGTATCACTCTTGAAAGTTGCTGCGATTTAAAAATTATGCCTTAATATTTTAGCTGTATCACATTCGTATTATGTTAAATCATTCGGATGCGTAGTTAATTAAATTAAAACCAACCGGAATGTTCTAGTATTCAATTAAAATCTAATGAAATGAAAAATAAAGTAAAGTGTTATGCGTATAACGTAAAGCCATAGTCGTGTTTAGTGATGGGATGTACGGCTACGATGGATAGGTAGTCGATGGTTTTTTAGAATAAAAACCGAAAATCGTGCGTCGTTCAATTATCATTCTTAAAAAACCTTTAATTATGTGGGTAAATCCACTGTAGACGCGGCTCTCTCTGCCCAAACCACAGTGACATTATCTGAGCAGAAATATGTAGTAGGCATTTTTCTAGACATTTCCGGCGCCATTGATAATGCGTGGTGGTACTATTCCAACATATACAAATTAATATATCCTTGTTTTCTTCACGGTTCTGTAAAACTGTAACTCTAAAACACCTCAGGGCTCGGTCATAAAATATTTATTTTGACAAGTATATACATGTAGTTAGACTGCACAACTAAATAACACACACATTTAATAAAAAAATTCAAGAGAATTAAATGTATGCTGCGAGTATCGATAGCGATAAAAAAAGATTTTTCTAATGTCCATCCCTAAAGAGAGACGTCAACGTCATACTGGCATCTGTCAGCCGCACCTTGTTAGAGCGCATTAGGTATAGTAAGTCTAACATTAGAACTTAAAACGGGATATTTACCATGTTTTTTTATGTCTATGAGTTTCCGATATTTTGGCACTATTAATCATACTATTGGTACAAATTGCATTGTAAACTCCATCTTAAAAAAACTGTCTATGAACAACGTGAACAGTGTTTTCTATTATAAGTGAACCCGCAGTTGCCGTGCAATCGTTTATCTCACAATGCGTGTACGCATAGCAAAAATTGTAGGTTAAAGTCAAAGCCAAAATTATTACATCAAAATTATAAAACATACAAAAATGAAACATACTTGACAATATAAGTATAAATATCAGTAGTAAGTCTGAAGATGGTGTCCTGTATGAGCAGCGTGATGTCATTGATGGCTGCTACCCGTAGTATATCTTCAAAGAAGGAGAATGTATAGAACTCGTTGCCCGTCGCCTCCTCTATACGCTGTGGGGGGCAAGGGAGGCAGGTCTTCTTCATCCAACGAGAAAATGCTGTCATCCTGGGTTACAAATGGAGGATGAGCTCGAAATAGATAAATGATATTTATTTCTGGGGCCTTAGTCTGCTATTATAGTTGTGTCAGAATGGTCGATCATTGATCAATGCAAGAGGGACGGAGCTATGTAGGTTGTATGCTCCTAGGTTATAAAATAACACTTTTACACGTCAATATTTCAAGTAGCTAGATGAGGCCGGCATTTCCTATCCGAGAAGAGAGAAGAAATGCCGAAACAAACTCACAGGTCATGGTCTCTTTTAAAGTCCAGACAATGAAATAGAGAATAGTGCATTGCGTAGATGCATTGTTTGTTCTTCAACTTTTATAATGCACTAGCTGGTGCCCGTGGTTAAGCTCAAGTGGATTACGGACTTTATGACTAACTAGCTGACACGACAAACTTCGTACCACCTCGAACATTATTATCTCACCTTTTCAACATTCCTTGGACTCCTACAAAAAAATCGAGACCTAAATTTGCCAAAGTGGTCTAGCTGTTCTCGAGTTTTAGCGAGACTAACTCTGGTGTTTCAAGTGTCCATGGGCGGCGGCGATTGCTTACAGCAAGTGATCCGTATGCTCGCTTACCGATTTATTCTATAAAAAAATCTGATTATGTTTACCAATCAAAATGATTTAGATTCGTAAATCTAACATACCTGTTAAGAAAATGTTTGACGTCGTATCCGAGTATGTTGCAGACCTCGGTTTGCGTGGGCCGCATGGCGATGTCGGGCGGCACCAGTATGGCGTCCACTTGAAACATCGGCTCTTTCTCGCTCAACATTTGCTGGAAGTCTTCCAAGTTCTCTAGGGTTAATCTGGAACGATAAAAAGGCTTATATGGCATTAAACATCATTATTATTATTAGTCGGTTCGATTCAAATTTGAATATAAAATGTTTCTGATATTATTCCCCAAGAAAGCGAATTGAGGTGCATGGTGGACATTGAAACAGTGAAATAATGAGTTTATTTTTGTAAATAGGCTAAAAAGGAGCGCTTTTACACGTAAAAATTATTATATAAAAATAAAAACTAGATGAGACCGGCATTTCCTAACGGACTACTCTGAAAAGAAATGCCAAAACAAACCCAGGGTCATTTTCTCTTTCAAATGTGAAATCTGCTATTTACTACTTAAGTTACGACTCTTATGTAAGGCAATTACCACACATCAAATAAAATTCCAAACATTATTGCTGAGAATTTTGAATGCTAGATTCAACATGGCGAACACGTAATCTCCTTCACTTTGACATTAAAGGCCAATGTAATGTTAAGTTACATATACAAAACAAGTCCTACCTGACAAGACACATAAAGATCTTCTTCTCCCAGTGGGCATAGTAGGCGGTCATAACAGGCGAGGTGCCGGTACTGGTGCCCAGGATCAGGTACTCCAGCTTCATCAGTATGGGACCGATGCGGTCGTAGATACGGGAGAGAACTGCTATGCGCTCTAGGCGCTCATTTTCCACTTCTACAAAGTACGCCTGTGTGGGAAAGATGGTATTGAGATATAGAGTTGAGTTTTAAAGGGGTAATAATTTTGTTTTAGGTATAAAAGTCGAGAGTCTTTAAAATAGTATCGTACACTAATAATTCTTTTATCCTATATCACAGGCGTGTTGACGAACACATAACATCATATCACAACCACCCAGACACCGAACAACAATTTGTTAAGAACTATTCCATGCACGAATCGAACGCAAGACACGTTGCGTAACAGTGCCGCTCAGTTACTGCACTGATCGTGCAGTTTATCTGCCCATATGTAACTACAAAATCTTATTCTGATAAAATCATAGTCCAAAAAGGTTGTAATCAATATGTACCTGGCAAGAAAAGCGTAACATTGAGTAGGTACTATGCATAAGAATGTAAGTCATGAAAATTATAAAAGTATAATTTAATTGTAATGTGTGTCGCGGAATGCTGTTCATGAATATGAGCCTCTAGCATGGCTTGAAACTAGTCGAGTCCCTCGTCAAACAATTACGTGAGTAAGCCGATAACATAGTAATTAATTATAAAAGTACGTATAAATAAAAAAGGTTTGCTACTTACCTTACAAGGATATAACCAGGTGGAATCAGGCTCGCCAGTCTTAGGGTCGAGGTAGTTCTTGGGCTTCAACACCGGGAACAGGTCGAAGGCTTCCAGTTGGTCCACTAAGAACTGAACCTCCTTTTCCACCATCTTCAGTTGCTTGTACACCGCTTGTAGGGAATTTTCACCTGGATAGTTTAGAAACGAGAAGGAATTTTAATATAAAAGCAATTATTTATAATAGAAAATAAAATGCTAAGTTGCTGGATGCGTTTGGCTTCCACCATTCATTGGTAGACGGATTCTGCTAAGATATGTTTTTATATGGAAAGATGCGTGCTATGGTGCGTGCTGCGCATCTTCCTCGCACAGCTACATAGCTAAGTATCAGTGGGAACGGTCACATAGTTTCACAGATTCTTAGCTATTACATTTTCGTAGCATAGCTACATAGTACATATCTGGTAGAAAAGCAACCTTATCACCAAGATAGTTGACATTATGTATAAGATTAACACATTAGACGCCATGTCGGACAACGTTAGTCGTTTACACTAGTGGAGGAATAGCCTTTAACAGTTTTTTGTTGGCAATGAAAGGCTTAATGAATATGTATTATGTAGATGAAGCGAAGGAAGTGTTACAATAGAAGCGTCCTCATATTGTACGAGAGACAGTAACGACATCTACGTATGTTCGAGCAGAATCGAGTAAAAAGCAAGAATTGTCGACAAACCTTTAGTAATATCCTTAATATAGTCGCCAATACCGAGCGCAGTCCACGTGACTCTCGTCAGACCGGGCAGTATATGTCGCTCCATGTCCAAGAAGTGTTTCTTCATGAGATGCGTCTCAGAGGGGCTCAGAGCTGAGGTGTTCTTATTGTACTTGGCTATAACACTCTCTAGCGCTTCCAGCTCATAGTATAGCCGGGACTTCTGCATTGCCACGTCGCGGATTGTTGCGGGGAGGTCGTAGCCTGGGGGGATGTGAAAAATGTTTTGAAAAAAGGGACTTAAAATTGATGAAAAGTAAAGCAAATAATTTTCAATTAAGGTGAAAAACTAATAAATCGTTGGCATTTTTAATTCAATCGAAGATCAGGGGGCCTACTCTAATTCAACGAAAAACGAAGTTTCGTCCGAAACTTCGCAGATTTCATACTACAATTCTATTTATTGCGAACTTTCGTGAACAAAAAAGAACGAATTAAATGAAGATAAATACATAATAGGTTTTGATATGAAATTAAAAATAAAACGTTATTTCAAGTAATTCTATTAGTAAATCAATAAAACCTACGGCCGAAGATTAAACGAAACTTCGCATTCGAGAACCAGAGTAGGCCCCCAGAAATAGCATAATTTCTAAATTGTTACTTATATTAACTAAACTCTAGACATAACAGCGCTCATAACTTATGAGTACAAGATGAATATTGAATTTGAAAACTTCATTTTACACATAACAAATAGCACAAACGAAACCAAATCTTACGTTGCACGGAATAGAGTGCATTTCCCCTAAAACTTACCAAGTTGTTCCAAGAGCTCAGCTTCATGAATAACCAGGAATATCTGTTTATTGAAGTTCGGCTGGAAGGTGAGTTGGTACTCCTGTATCAGCTTGTGTACTGTCAGGTCGCGCCAGGTTACATCCGTCTGGGTAAAATATAGTCAATATGTAGTATAACTAGATCCATGGGCTTTTTAAGGGGGAAAATGATCCAATGACTTGAGACGAGAGGGTAAAACTAAATACCACCCCGTATCAGCTCGAAAAGCAGGAGTAGGACTCCTTTTCGAGCCGGAGCCCCGGCAAACCACTAGGTAGTCCGGGTTCCAATGGTGGTCGGTTGGAGTTTCAATGTTTGTAAGAGCAACTCCAGAGAAGGGTGTCAGGTCTTCCATAATAAACATTACATTGTTTCTTGGATAGTATGTATGGGCTGCTATTTCTTTCTCCCCAGAACCAACAATTTAGAACATAATCTTAAGCATGTGTAAGATATACATACCAGGCCTTCTTTAGCCAGCAAAGACGTGGAGCTGGGTGATCTGACATTCTCGTAATGCTGGCCAGGTATCCTCATTAGCATTACTGAAATTAAAGTACATAATTAATATGCTGATAAGGAGCTACAAATAACGATAAACCTAATATTAACTTTCAATATTTCTGTAAAATCTATACTTGTGTGATATATAAAGCTGAAGCGTTTCTTTGTTTGTACGCGATGATGTCTGCAACTACTGGTCTAAATTTAATCATTATTTTCGTGTTGGATACTCCATTTTTCGAGCAAGGTTATAAACCATCACGTTACAATCAATAGGAAACGAGCAGAGCGAACCGCGCGAGAGTAGCTAGTAATAACATAATGCTTTATTAATTATGTTTTACTCGTATATGCATCCAAATTACAAGAAAAATAAAACGACCCTTCTCCTTCAACTAGTGCCTCAAATGATTCTCTTAAATAACTGCAATAAATAATTCGTTCCAGCCACCTCTTGTTTAGGGAAAACAGCCATTATTTTGACGATATAAAAGTTGGAATTAATTTACGTTTATGCGAGTTCGTGGCGAACTTTGGTCATTTATAAAATTGCTTCTTTATGCATGTTTCTTTATTTAGCTTTTATGTTGAAAGTGATATAAGTATACTTATTATCTACGTGCAGGCAGTGGTTTTGGGAATACTGAACGCTCGAATGATATTTGCAGTTTAGTTTAGGGTAGGTGTCTATACTCTAGTCTTTCGACAAACATATTTTTATTTGCAACAACGCCCGCGTTATTTATTTATTTAATAGTAGAAAAGACATTCATTATTTAAAGGCTAGAGCCGATACATTATACAATTAAAGTGATATAAAATGCTGCAACCTTACAATAAAATAAATAAATCGCAAAGAAGTAACAAACATAAAAGTTTAGACTAAAATGAATGTGAATGATCAAGCCCTACTTTTTCTTTAAACTTTACAGCATTAACTTATATTAAACAAGTTGTATTTGAATGGTTTAAATAACATCTTTATACGACATATAACTTTGTACTTACAAGCCTTATCCCTGCGCCGTTTATCAGCTAACTCCTTGTTAACAATATCAACGGGTAACAAAGACACATTGGACCCAGCAGCCTTCTTCTTGCGTTCCACGTGAGCTTTCCCCGCGGCCGTCAGTTCCATACCACGACCTGTCGTTGTAGTGGGTGCCGCTGATAAAATAAAAAAGATCTATATTAATATTGATAATTAACTGACTCGGCAAATTCGTACCGCCTCAAACATATTTCTATCATTTGACTGCACGGTTGGTGCGGTGGCTGGGCAACTGGCTGCCGCGCAACGGGTAGCGGGTTCGATTCCAGCACGGAGCAACAATTTGTGTGATCCACAAATTGTTGTTTCGGGTCTGGGTGTCATGTGTATGTGAACTTGTATGTTTGTAAACGCACCCACGACACAGGAGAAAATCCTAATGTGGGGTAACGTTTTTTTTTCAAAAAAAAAAAAAAAACTTCTTAGATCTGTCCTGGACTTCCACAAATAATTTAAAACCAAAGTTAGCCAAATCGGTCGAGCCGTTTCGGTAGAGTTTTAGCGAGATTAACGAACAGCAATTGATATTTATATATAGAGATATAGATATAGGTTATTTATAAGTATTCCGAATTGAAAAAGGTAACACACTAATGTATGAATAATCTTACCATCCTCATCATCGTTCGCTTGTAAAAATAAAAAAGAAAATGATTACACAATATATTATCACATTGAGTTCAAAAATTCTAAAAAATATTAACTAAAAGATCACGGTTTACTCTCGTACATATATCAATAGAGAAAACCTCTACTTGTTTCGAGTCACAGAGCTCTTCATCATGAGCTTTTAGTTAATTTAGTATGTCGCCGCGTCGTGTGTCGCGGAATGCTGCTCCTGAATTCTCTAGCATGCAAAAAGTCTCTAGCATGGCTTGAAAATAGTCCTCGTCAAACAGTTACGTGAGTAAGCCGATAACATAATAATCTCACAATAGTAATTAAAAATATCCTCTTTATTATAAGCCAAATGGCTCGGCACTGTATTCTGATCCACCACTTAAAACTCAAAGAAGAGAAAATACACAAGGTATACCTACCGGGTTCCTTCTTAAACTCGACCCTAAGCACGTTCTTCTTCATCATATTATCAACGAACTCGGCCGCCGGGCCCACCCAGTCCTTGTACTTCTGGTCTTCGTAATCCTTGATCACCTTGGAGAACGCCTTGTATTGCATGAACGCTTCCTTCTTTTGCTCACAGTCGTTTAGTTCTGGCACCTGGATAGATTTTAATTGAAGTATAAAATAATTTTTGAGGACCGTGTGAGACTTTTGCTAGTCATTTTATTATTAGTAAATTATATTCTGACAGTTTGAGCATTTGTGTGGCCTACCCAAATGTTCTTTTGGTTGGTGTTGTTCGTCGGATCATTCAGCAACAGCCGTCAGCTGAGCTGATTGTAAACTGACACATGCGTGCTGCCATCTGTACAGGTCCGCTCAAACTGCTGTGGTTCTTTTCTCAAAAGACCACTACAGAATCAACTTGCACGGTTCTCCGACATCTTTAATTGATTTTGTCTGGACTTTAAAAGAGACTATGACCTCTGAGTTTGTTTCGGCATTTCTTCTCAGAGTAGTCGGATAGGAAATGCCGGCCTCATCTAGTTATTTAAGATTGACGTGTAAAAGTGTTATTTTATAACCTGTTTGCAAAATAAATATCATTTATCATTTAACGTGACGTATGTAAACAGTATCATAATTTCAATTTTCTGAACAGATTATCCCAAGTAATTATTAGGAAGTTTGTGTTTGTTATACGTACCTCTTTAAACAATATTTATTCGAGCAATCTTTTTTTAAATTTGTATTTATATAATAGGGTAGATGACTAATTTTTATTTAAATGTCTGATTTGTAGATTATTTTAAAACATTATACACGTATTTTTTATTTTCTTACGGAAACAAATACTTTCAAGGTATATCGATTTGAAATATCGCGTGACGTCACTTCTATGTACATTGCATACGTAAAACTTACGTATTTGCTCCCACTCCTAAACTATTATTAGCAATCAGAAGCGGATTTAATTAAAAAAAAATACAACTTTACAACCTAAAAACTAAAATAACAATTTCTTAAACATTTATTGAAAATAAATCACAATTTACAACAATAAATATAAATCACGCAACAATTTCAAAAGAAAATAATAATCTTCAAAATACGTCTTACTCGCACGGCAGACCACGAACAAATAGGACGAGGCACCGGTACTCGGCTGCTTATATAGGAACTTGTCGTCCTACCCTACCCTTAACTTAAGAAATGTCTAATACGGCCTCTCCTGACATCCTGACGTCCTCGGCAGGTAATGTGGCTTCAATTTAGGTCGGGCATGTCAAGTCCTCGAGGAGATTCTGGCTCCGGATGGTCGGGTCTTGACGAGGGCCCCGGTACTGGTTCTGATGCAGGCACAGGCTCTGGCTGGGATGGCTGGTCTTCAATCGATTCATCTTCATCATCACCGTCATTGTCTGCGGGTGACATCAAACCATTTCTAAATAATGAGGGCACATACAATCCTCATGCAGATCAGTTTGTTAGTATTATTGTTAAAATAATTAATAAATTGTAGGGTTTGAACGTCAAAGTTTAGTAGCTTAGTTAATTTTCAATAAATAGCTCCAGTCAACGTAAACACTGACGTTCAAACAAGGTACTAAAATAACTAACTACCATGCTTAATAAAGAACACTATGAGCGCACGTCCCATAGCGACTGGTTGGTTTGCAAAGCCGACCAGCTTCCAGAGGTCGTGGGACGCACCAAATAGGTACTCCGCGCCGACAGAAAGAATCACAGAGTCAAGAGGCCGTGGGTGCACCAAATAGGTACACCACATCGACAGAATGAACCACAGAATCAAGAGGCCGTGGGTGCACCAAATAAGTACACCACAACGACAGAGAGGACCACAGGGTCAAGAGGCCGTGGGTGCACCAAATAGATACACCACAACGACAGAAGGCCCAAAAGGCAACATTGCCCCAGAGCAACAATTCTTCAAGGGTATTACCACCAGCACACTTACCTCTGAAGAAATCAGCGCAGGACTCAGGCGTCCACTCACCTCCCCAAGGCACCATGTACTGTGCAGCAGCATAGGTTGTCTTGCCATAGGAGCCAGTTACCAGCCGCAACTCGTAGCGCCCATGAGGCAATACACGAACCACTCGATAGGGCCCACGCATGCCATGGTCCAGCTTTCCTGTGGACTGGGAGTACTTGATCACGAAGACCAGATCTCCTTCCTGAAACACTCGAGGGGGATGTCTGTCCTGGTTGACTTGAGAGTCCATTGCCGCCTGGTTTCTAGCTAACCGTTCGGCCGTCCTTTGTCTGACGATCTCTCTTCTTGACTCACGATTGTTTGAGGCGGGACTAAGTGCGACGTCCCGCACAAGGACTCGGATTGCTGGTGTCGCATTCTGGTGACCAATTAAGAGGTTCAGAGCCGATGTTTGTGTGGTCTTCTGTTGCGTCAGGTTGAGAATTAGTTGAAGACGCCACAGTTCCTCAGCCCATTCGGCTTTCTTGTAAGTCACTTCGATCCTCAGCATATTCAAGACAGTGCGGACATACCGCTCCACTTGTCCATTGGAGCGGTGCATCTCGGGTGTTATATGGTGAAGTGAAATGCCTAGGGATTGCGTCCATGACTTAAAGCTTGCGGACTCGAACATTCGGCCTCTATCAGATATTATCAAACGAGGAGTACCGAACAATGATATTACAGTCTGACAGACTTGTTTAAGCGCTTCTAGGTCTTGGGAGCAGATAGGTGTAAGTAGGCAATATTTACTGAACGCGTCAACGACCAGCATCACGTGCCTGAAGCCCTTAGATACAGGCAAAGGGCCAAGTGCATCAATATGAAGAGTGTCAAACGGAACATCAGGTTTAGGCCAACTGGAAATAGGTTGAAGTGGCGCCCGTGGGACTCGTTTATGCGCTAAGCAAGTTATACAGTGACGTATGTACTTTTTGACAAATGCCCTAAGTCCGGGGAACCAGAAATGTCTCAGTATTAGTTCTAATGTTTTATCGACACCAATATGACTATGCTCATCATGGAACACACGCAAGAGACTCAGGCGTTGTCCCTTCGGTATATAACAAAGAAGTCGCGTCTCTTCTCCAACACAACTGTACTGATAATAAAGTACCTCATTTCGTACCAAGTATCGGGACGAATCTAATTCTCCTCGCTCTAACGCCTGAATCATATTGCGTGTTTCCTCATCCCCGGCTTGAGCGATCTGAGCCCAGTTGCGCGGCCTGTCAATGTTATTTACAGGATTGCGGCTTAAATAATCCGCATGTGGCAACATGGCTCCTTTTCTATATGAAATCGTAAAATTAAAATCTTGAAGATAAATCCACCATCTTGCCACACGTGGAACCAAGTCTTTTTTATTCTGCGTAGCTTTTAAGGCATTACAATCAGTAATGACGGTAAAATGAGATCCTATTAAATAGTGTCTAAAATGTTTTAATGCCTTTACCACGGCCAGGGTCTCGAGCTCGTACGAATGGTACTTTGGCTCTGCTCCCTTAGTCGCCTGGCTGTAGTAAGCTACCACACGTTTAGTGCCGTCCTTACACACTTGTAACAGAACGGCACCATAGCCCAAACTGCTCGCATCAGTGTGCACTTCCGTGGCTAAACTTGGATCGAATATGGCTAGCACAGGTGCACTGGTCAAACAAGCAATAATTTCTTGTCTAACGCGCTCTTGCTCTGGCCCCCAGGAAAATGAAACGTCTTTACGAGTCAAACGTGCTATACAAGCCATTCTGTTTGAGTAATTAGGAATATATTTGCGAAAATACCCCGCTAAACCCATAAGTTGACGCACCTGTTTGACGTTTTGGGGAGGACCAGAGTTTACAAGGGCCTTGACTTTGCTAGGCGAGGGTCGCACTTCCCCATTGGATATAACACGCCCCAGGTACTCGATTTCGGTACACAGAAACGAACACTTTTTGAGATTAATGGAGAATCCTGACACCGTTAAAGTGGCTAGAACCTCTTTCAAGGTTTGAAGTCCCTCATCGATGGTGTCAGAGAGTATCAAACAGTCGTCTATGTATACCAAGACCTTGCCGGATTCTATAAAACTGCGCAATGTGGAAGTGATTATTCGTTGATAGACTATTGGCGCGTTTGTGAGGCCATAGGGCATTTTTAAGTATTCATAATGCCCCTCGGGCGTTACGAAACCGGTGTAGGGCACGGATTCATCATCAAGTCGGATTTGATGGAATCCTGTAGCCATGTCTAGCGCAGTGAAATACCGACACTTGCCTAAACGATCGATGTGGTCATCAATCAAAGGCAACGGGTAACGGTCTTTGACCGTTAGTTTATTGAGAGCTCGAAAGTCCACACACATGCGGTCGGAGCCGTCCTTCTTTTTAACCAATAAAATAGGGCTGGAATAAGGGGACTCCGACTCGCGGATGATGCCTTTGGACATAAGGTCTCGGATAATGTCACGGACTTTCGACTTCTCATCGTGCGACATTTTGTAAGGTCGATAGTTCACTGGAACACTGCTGTTAAGTTGAATGCGCATGCATCCAGTTGTAACGGTGGATGTCGCAGTGCCTGAGATAATGTGGTCTGAGTATTCGCCTAAGATATTTTTTAATTTGACTAAATGATCCCCGGTTAATGGGGTATTAATTGTAGTCTGTGCGTTCGATTCCACACTAGACACAAGGATAAGGTTAGAGTCTCGAATGATACGTTGCGCATTCTTGGTTCGGATGTAGGTGACACCGTCCCTATTAAGCACGTCTGTGCCTATAATGATAGGTGCATTCATACACTCACTTGGCACAATTAACAAATCTACCTCCAAGGAAATGCCTTCTAATTCGATCGTCAATGTGACATACGAATCTATTTGGGTAATTGACTCGCCTACACCCTTTATTTCGTGACTGGTGGGTTTAATGGTACATGCGAAATATTTAACCACAGAAGAAGAAATCAAAGATACTCCTATAGCACCACTATCAATTAAAAGATCAATCGGAATGCCTTGTATAACTCCTACAACAATATCATTACGTTGCGAGCTAGCTGCACAAAAATTAACCTTACTTTTATAACGGTGCTGATCTACACGTTGTTTTGCAAAACACGACTTGATGTCATGACCAGATTTTTTGCAATAAGTGCAAACAGTAGAAGAATTTGAATGTTTTTCGCTTGGCTTTGGGTCCGAATTAATGTTTTTGGGTACAGTAGATTTTGATTGCTTAGGACACGTAGTGTACTTATGACCAGTATCACCACACCCGAAACATTTAGCTAGACCTATTGGGCGTTTTCTGAAACCTTGCGATCTACTGTTACCACCGTTATCAATCTGAGTATTTGAGCGGAAAGTTGTGGCTTTTGACGGTTTTACAAAAGTGGATAGGTAATTGACTAAATCCGAAGGTTTCAAGTTCGCATTGACCGCAGTCGCTTTTACGTGTGGGTCAGCAATGCCTCTTAAAACAATCTGTGTGATCAAATCGTCACTGAGACCTTTAACAATGCGTAATCTTAGCAAGGATTTACGCGCATATTCGGCATATGTTTGATATTTATCGGAATTGGAAGACATAACTTCATACAAAATTTCCGCCGAATCGATTTTCTTAACGCATAAGGGTTTAAAGTCTAATTTAAAATTACTCCATGAACGGTCATTACTCACCCACTCATTGAGCCACGACCTAGCGTCTCCCTTCAAACAATTACCTATCCTAGAAAGGCATTCACGGTCGTCCCACTTGTTAAGTAACTTGGCCCTGTCGACCTCTTGGAACCAAGAATCTACATCATGAATACTGGGATCGAAATTTGAGACATAATAACTGTGGGTACTCATGGATTTCAGTGATTGAATTGCCTCAACTATTTGCTCTGTACCTTGTTCAATCGAATTTGGTCTTAGCAAAGTTGGATCACGAGAACTCTGCTCCAGCGCTTCCAGGCGCGCCAGTACAGTGTTGCAGGATCCACAATTGCTCGGCGGTAAGACTACAGGGGACAGCGGCGGCGTGCGCACAGTGCGCGACATGTGCTCACCATGCGATACGTGGCGGCACTCGCGACTCCGTCCATAGGAGCGCCTAAAGTGCGGCGAGCGCCCGCGCGAGTTGCTACGATGCTGCCATTCTCGCGTGCGCCGATCCCGCGAGCGTTGACGGCGAGGAGTGTGTGTGCGCGAGCTATCACGAGAACGCCGCGACCGACTACGCGAGTCACTACGTGAACTACTACTCCGTGTACGATGGTGCTTACGAGAGGACCTTTCGCGAGACACGTGCGAACGGCGGAGACGATTCCGTTTATCCATTGTCCAAATACAAATCAAAACAACTTCAAAAGAAAAATAAAAATAAAAAAAGAGGTTATGGTAACCACAAAATAAAACAAAACTACTTAGCAATTAGAAAAGAACCTTCCAAATCAAGTCAGGCTATTAGTGGGAATGAATCTTTTATCCCACTTCTGATATTAGCAATCAGAAGCGGATTTAATTAAAAAAAAATACAACTTTACAACCTAAAAACTAAAATAACAATTTCTTAAACATTTATTGAAAATAAATCACAATTTACAACAATAAATATAAATCACGCAACAATTTCAAAAGAAAATAATAATCTTCAAAATACGTCTTACTCGCACGGCAGACCACGAACAAATAGGACGAGGCACCGGTACTCGGCTGCTTATATAGGAACTTGTCGTCCTACCCTACCCTTAACTTAAGAAATGTCTAATAATTTTATTGATGGTCATGGCAAATGCCAATCGAACTGGAAACTGAACACGTTTTAATTGAATTGGCACATCCGTAGGTATTATAGGAATCCGTGGTATTAATATGTTTTCACCTCGGAACTTTCCACTTAAAATGCTAGCTTCGATGACGTTCTTCATTAATTTTCGAATGACCAATCGCGTACCGTTGCACAGCCGTGGCGGGTTCAAATTGCGAAGCAAGATAATCGGAGATCCAACCTTTAATTGTAAATTATGCGGTGGCACACCTGGCAAATCCAGTGAGTTCAAAAACTCTGTCGGAAAATTTACAGATTCGCTCGCATCGCAAACTGTGTCAATAGATTTATATGATTCCATGTTCCCTGGCAATAACTGTTGTATCTTCAGATTCAAATTGTCAACGTCTACATTTTTTGCCGCTAAAATTGCTCTTTCTGCAAGCCACTCATGATTTAAGTACTGTGTGTGTACATCGGGAAATATTTTATTAATGAGAGTGTCTTGTGAGTCAACGATTGTGCAAAAATCTGTCGGTAATTTTACGCATCCAGTCTCATCTATAGTTACTTTTCCATCACCGATATCTAGAAGTTGTTTTGAGAATGTTTCAGCGGATGGATCTTGAAGCATTTGAACGCGCATATTTACTTTCAGCTGTACTTTTTCAACATTACGCCACAGTGTAGATGATTTTAAGCAAGCATTAATCTCATCAGCGTATGTTGAACGTGGAATGACAGGAAGTGTTTGCCTGAAATCACCTGAAAGGACTAACAGAGTGCCGCCAAATAGTTTGTCGTTGTTTTTGATATCTTTTAACGTCCTGTTCAACGCCTCAAGTGAATGTTTGTGCGCCATAGTACATTCATCCCAGATGATAATTTTACATTGTTTCAGCACGGTGGCCATGGACGATTGTTTTTTTATGTTGCACACTCCGTCAGGGTTATTTTGAATATTTAATGGCAGTTTAAATATTGAATGAGCTGTTCTGCCTCCATCCAATAAAGTTGCAGCAATGCCTGACGATGCAACGGAATGAAAAACATCGTAATTATATTGTTATTAACAACAATTTGAGTATAAAAATAAATATACTTACAACAACACAAAAGTCGTTGTTGGTAGGGACCCCTGACACGTGTTGAATTATTAGTATTATTTATAATTAATAATGAGAGATACACTGACAGTAAACGTCACTACTAAGTTTGATGCATAAACACACATAAACATTAATGATGGCCGACAACTGTGGAGGGAGTGAGAGAAACAGGAGACCGGCTTCGGTCTCATCCCCACTCCGCGTTGTTCACTGGGTAGTTACACCGATATAGTCTGGCCAATGAGTATCCAGAGTAAAAGCGCGGAAAATTTTAAAAATTAATTAAATTACTAAAATGATTAATAAAAAATAGGGGTTGGTGATAGAAGGGCAAAAACTTAGGGTTGTATGTATTTTTGAATAAGGAATCATAAAAAAATAAATAAAAAAAATTTTGTCGAAAAAATGAAAAAAAAAATTTGAGGGGTGGACCACCCTTATTATTTAGGGGTGTGAAAAATAGATGTTAGCCGATTCTCAGACCTACTCAATATGCTTACCAAATTTCAGAGGAATCGGTCGAGCCGTTTCGGAGGAGTTTGGAGACTAACTTTGTGACACGAGAATTTTATATATAAGATATATATAGGAACTTGTCGTCCTACCCTACCCTTAACTTAAGAAATGTCTAATAATATATATATATATATATATATATATATATATATATATATAATACTACCAGAACTATTTTACTAGTAGAAGGGGTAAGTAAAAGAAATATTAGTTCCATTAGTTTTAATGAGCAATTCCAATGGGAGCTTTTTTAATTTTCTTCCCAACGGTAGTACTAGTAGCTATCTGTAGTTAGTTCGTACTTACAGTAAACTTATCCTCAATAGCAGTGATCTCCTTGATGAACTGCCTCATGACGAGATCAAACTTTGTGGACAGTTGCTGGCGTATCGCCTCGCGAGTGTCAAACTCTAGGAACTTTAGTAATACTGACAGAGCTTCTTCTGAAGATCTATAAAGAGAAAAGTTGATAAATATACACTACTAGCAAAACCCGACGAACTCCGTTTCGTCACCAGACGGGCTATTTTATTGATTTTCTTCAGATTTTTTATATATTGCTATAAACCTCACGGCGCGCAAGACCTTTCCAATGAATGCAAAACCGTGGAAATCGGTTCGTGCGTTCTGGAGTTATAGCGTCAGGAAGGAAAACCCGACTTATTTTTATATACACTATTTACAATATAGAGTGAGAGTAGCAAGTCTGCTATATTGAAAAGATAAACCAAACTTTCCATGTTATTGCTTTGCAAACACTCGTTGTGTTAGAATGATTGAGCGTTGAACACCACATCTGCCCAAAGAGGACTGTCGACTGCTAGCTTAATATAAAACTCAGTTTTATAATATTAAACCACCGTCTGCTGCCGGTATAGGAGACAAAACTACATTGTCTTGCTCAGACCCGTATTCTAGCAAAAAAGGGTTATTATTAGAACTTTTGACGGGATATTTACCATGTTTATTCAATTTGGTGAGTTTCCGATATTTCGGCACTGTTGCAAGCGCCATGATCACGGATTAACTGATGACATGATCAGTTAATCCGTGATCATGGCGCTGAATAAACATGGTAAATATCCCGTCAAAAGTTCTAATAATAGTGTTAGTGACCATGTCAGTTTAAAAAAGGGTTAATCAAAACAATATTATTATCTAATTAAAATGCACCATCATACCTCAAATTCCCGAAGCTCTGATTAATATAGTTCTTAGCTTCTTCTTCCAAATATCTGACTTCATTCCAGAAGTCGCCCATTATGACGTCCCAGTTCTCTTTGTTATCGAACACGAACACGCTGAAGTCGATCGTACGAATCGGGAAGACTAAGTTCTTCACGCGTTTGCGCACGTCGTCTATCTGCGTTGGGTCGCTGATGATTGATTTCAGTTCCAAGCCGAATATACGCTCAAAGTCTATTAGAACCTGTAATGAAAAAAAGTTTTTATTCCACATTAGGAATGATAATTTATTCCACACACATGATACCTGGATATCATGCGTATGTGAACTTGTTGTTTCGGGTCTGGACCCGAAACAACAATTTTTGTGTCACTCAAAGAGTTACTTCGTGCGGGAATCGAACCCGCTACACGTTATGTGGCAGTCGTAGTTATCGTGCAGTCGATAATAATGTTTGTACGTTCTCTATTACTTCTGCAGTATTTTATGATATTTTTCTATTTTTTTTCTAATGTCATTTACATTCACGAGATATCTTACGTAGTTACTTCATGGTCACAAATTAGGTTCATAAGTGTAGAAATTATAATTATTACAATATGTACCGTACCTGCACGACATCCCCGAGGTCCCTGGCGACGGTCCCGATGTAGTCGGTCTGTGTGAACAGTAGCGGCTGGTCGAACTCCCAGCGCGCGCCCTTGCCGCTGATCTCAATGTTCCGCCGCGTCTCGCGGTACAGCTCGTGCCACATCTCCATTATTTTCTGAGAGTTTCTAGCTAGGGATAATACTTCCTCGTTTGGTTTGCTGGAAAAGTGTCAAGTAATAGTGTCAATAAATTTCAGGCAACTATAAGTAAATTATAGACATTGTAGTTTGGTCTTTTAACTCGACAGAAATGGAATTACTTCTGGTATTTTTTAATGGGACACGACCGCCACATCCTCTAATAGCGCTGCAACTCTTGTAAGCCAGGATCTACAGAAGATACTACCATGAAAACACCGGAACACTGAAGTCTGGCGCGTCTCAGGGACATGAATGACTGTCTTGGATCCCGCAACGAAATAATTCATAAGATATTGTTAGAGGAGAAGAAAAGAAAGTCTTCTAGTATGTCAAAAACTCGTTATACAATCTTTATCAATCAAAAATCTGTTGTATCACTACATAGTATAAAACAAAGTCGCTTTTTCTGTCATGTGTCATGTTGTATGTCCCTATGAACGCTTAAATCTTTAAAACTACGCAACGGATTTTGATGCGGTTTTTTTTAATAGATAGAGTAACTCATGAGGAAGGTTTTTATGTATAATACAGGTATAATATATCACCATTGCACCCATGCGAAGCTGGGGCGGGTCGCTAGTCTAAAATAAACCATGCTTTCTTATACTCACTCAAACAACTTGTGCACATTAAGTATATTCTCCAGTTTATCCCCGAGCGCCCATGAGATCCGCGACAGTAGCGGCACCATGGTGTCGTCAGTCCTGTACCCCTTGGACAGCACCCACATCATGTAGATACTCTCCACTAGTTCCGGCAGGATCTCTATCACTTGCGGCAGAGAGGAATCGTCCTCTATTACCTGGATTTTTAAAATGGATCATCGTTATATTGTGTGTATTAAGCTTATGATATTAATGCCGATTTAAAATGGTGTGTAAAAACAGTAAGTAGTCCTTAGTATTCGAATTCTTTTCTTCATAAATTATCTTCACGTAAAGAAAAGCTACAAAAATGGGACGTTGTATAATTTCACCTGTTACCCTTTAGAAAATATTGTCCTGTAAAAATACTGAACATTATCAGGACGAAGATAGTTTGTAGGACAACAAAAGCAAAAAAGATGTAGTGAAAGAAATGACAAAAGAACTGTTTGCCTTAAGTACAGTCCTTTAGGTTGGTAATAGCCACACCCATGGAACTTACTATTATCGCCTATTTATATTGATCGCCAACCCGCCTGCCCAGCGTGGCGATTACGGGCAACTCCCCCCAATGTTAAAAAGAACAAGGCCGCGGCCCCTAGTTCCCGGCGGCCCCGCTAGGCCTGGCCACGGTGGCGGTCATGGTAGCGGCGGGGCAGGGGGTGCGAAGAATCCCCGGGTTATGGGAGGCCACCAAAACAAATTGACCCTGGCGACGTACAACGGACGCACACTAAGGCTTGACTCGCATCTGGCGCAACTGGAGGTGGAGCTTGGGAAGATTAGGTGGCACGTTCTGGGGTTAAGCGAAGTCCGAAGAGAGGGGAGGACACCGTAACCCTAGAGTCCGGCCACCTAATGTACTTCCGAGAGGGAGACCAACAATCCCAAGGTGGCGTCGGGTTTCTGGTCAATAAGTCTCTCTCTGATAACGTTGTGGAAATATCTAGTGTGTCGAGCAGGGTAGCGTACCTCATTATCAAGCTCACCGAGAGGTACAGCCTTAAGGTGGTGCAAGTGTACGCACCGACCTCGGCACATTCAGATGATGAGGTGGAGGAAATGTTCGATGACATATCGAGGGCCCTCCACTTCACTACTAAGACCCACTACAATGTTGTCATGGGAGACTTTAACGCTAAAGTGGGAGTACAGAATTGCAGTGAATCGGTAGTAGGATCCCATGGTTTTGGAGCCAGAAACCATAGGGGGCGGATGCTGGTCAACTTCCTCGAAAGGGAGGGGCTGTTCTTGATGAACTCGTTTTTCAAAAAGCAGCCCCAAAGGAAGTGGACCTGGCGGAGCCCCGACACTATGACAAAAAATGAGATCGACTTCATCATAGCGGACAGGCGATACATATTCAGAGATGTCTCCGTGATCAACAGGTTTAACACCGGCAGTGATCACAGACTTGTCCGAGGCACTCTGAATATCGACTTTAAAGCCGAACGTGTCCGTTTGATGAAGTCCAGGCTCCGACCTACTATGCTCCAAACCATCACTGGATCTGAAACGTTCCAGCTTAATCTGGAAAACCGATTTGCTGCCTTGGAAACCACAACGGACGTTAACCAGAACCTAGAAAATGTAGTTCGAGTCCTCAGGGACGAAGGTACGAGATTCTGTAACATGCGACGTAAGGGCAGGAAGTCTAAACTTTCCGAGGAGACCCTGGGGTTGATGAGGCAACGACGTGAAAACCCACCCGCCATTTCGTCAGGAAAACGAGCACTGAACCGGGAGATCAACAAACGCGTGCGGCACGACCTCCGGTGCTTTAATACCGCTTCTATTGAAAAAGCCATCGAGCAGAATCGGGGGTCTAAGGTGTTCGTACAATCTCTCGGCAGAAGCCACCTGACGAAACTGACCACAGCAACTGGAGAAGTTGTTGCCTCTAAGCCGGCGGTTCTTTCGGAAATAGAGGACTTCTATAGCCGGTTATACGCTTCGCATGAATCTCGTCCTGATCCCGAAAATGAGGACTCTAGAGCTACATTAACGCGCCATTTCACCGAAGACCTGCCAGAAGTCAGCATTGGCGAAGTCGAGATTGCTCTTGGGCAGCTTAAAAATGGAAAAGCCCCTGGAGAGGACGGCGTTACCACAGAGCTGTTAAAAGCTGGAGGCAAACCCGTACTGAGGGAGCTCCAAAAGCTTTTTAACGCTGTCCTATTTGAAGGGAGAACTCCAGAGGCGTGGAGCAGAAGTGTGGTCGTCTTGTTCTTCAAGAAAGGGGACAAAAGCCTTCTGAAGAACTATCGACCCATTTCGCTTCTAAGCCACGTCTATAAGCTGTTCTCAAGAGTGATCACGAACCGTCTTGCGCGAAGACTCGACGAATTCCAACCACCGGAGCAGGCTGGATTTCGGAGCGGATACGGCACCATAGACCACATCCACACAGTGCGGCAGATTATACAGAAAACCGAAGAGTATAATCAGCCCCTGTGCCTAGCATTTGTGGACTATGAGAAGGCCTTTGACTCGATAGAGATCTGGTCTGTCCTGGAGTCCTTGCAGCGATGCCAGGTTGATTGGCGATACATCCAAGTGATGAGATGTCTTTACGAAGCCGCCACTATGTCCGTCCAAGTACAGAATCAGCAAACACGTCTCATACCATTGGAGGATATGTTCAAGACGCTGCACTGGAAAGGACGTGGCATCAATATCAATGGCGAACACATCTCTCACTTGCGATTCGCAGATGACATCGTCATAATGGCAGAAACGCTGCAGGACCTACAAGGGATGCTGAACGACCTGGCTGACTCCTCTGCACGCATCGGCCTACGGATGAACTTGGACAAAACCAAGGTCATGTTCAATGAACATGTTCTACCGGAACCGATTGCGATTCACGGAGCCGCCGTCCTCGAAGTTGTTCAGAAATATGTCTACCTCGGGCAAACGTTGCAGTTAGGTACAAACAACTTTGAGGATGAGGTGAATAGGAGGATTCAGTTGGGTTGGGCAGCTTTCGGAAAACTCCGTCGAGTCTTCTCATCGTCAATCCCACAGTGCCTAAAGACGAAAGTCTTTAACCAGTGCGTCCTACCCGTAATGACATACGGTGCCGAAACGTGGACACTTACGGCTAGACTGGTCCACAAACTCAAAGTCGCTCAGCGGGCTATGGAAAGGGCTATGCTCGGTGTCTCTCTCCGGAATCGCATTCGAAACGAAGTGATTCGGCAGAGAACCAAGGTGATCGACATAGCCCACCGGATCAGCAAGCTGAAGTGGCAGTGGGCCGGCCATATTAGCCGCAGGACCGACAACCGCTGGGGTAAGCGAGTCCTGGAGTGAAGACCGCGTCTCGGTAAACGTAGTGTAGGACGCCCCCAGGCGAGGTGGAGTGACGATCTGCGCAGGATGGCTGGCAGGAGCTGGATGCGAGTCGCTAGTGATAGAGCAAAGTGGCGAACAATTGGGGAGGCCTATGTCCAGCAGTGGACTGCTATAGGCTGATGATGATGATGATGATGATGGAACTTACAACATAAATTGTGAAAAGTGGGTGTACATTCTACAGTGGCATTACGTGTTATAACGTGCACCTCTGCCAACCCCTTCGGAGATAAAGGGCGTGACGACATATAATGACTAAGTACGCTTTATATAAAATTCAGTTTTAATGAAATTGTGTTTGGGACAAATTCAAGTACTTACAGTGAAGAATCGCATCAAAGTGGACAGGAACTTCAGGTTGTCGCTCGCCATATTGTATTGGTCAACCAATCTCTCCTTGTAGTTTTTAAAGCCCTGTAAACCACATACAAGAAAATAGTTTATACATAGCAATTCGAAGGTATTAAAACAAGGCGAGGTCTCTCGGTCGGAGCCCCAGTAACTCTCTAGGTAGTCCGGATCCGGATCTTAGTACCGTTTGTTTTACGTTTAATAAGATCAAAACGAGAGCGCGTTCGACGCTTGGTTGGTTCATTCGCATTGGCCAATCAGAGTGCGTCCTCTCGTTTGTCTCATTTGGTTTTCGATCAACGTAAAGCGAACTCGTACTAAGGGTATAGATAGATAATTATTCAAAGAATAGCTAGTTGGCATAATGCTAATAGATACAGATTACATTAAAAATATTACTCACCTCGAGATAAGTAGAGTTGGCTCGTTCCAGCAGATTCAATATTTTGACGACCATGGGTTGCTTCAGTTGCTCGACTAATAGAGATATTTCTGCATCTCGCTCCCGCCAATACCTGTATTCTGCCACTGGCCCGTCGCCCTCACGAGTCTGTTAGTAAATAAAGTACTTAATTTTGTACTCATAGTCATTTAAGGATTACTTAACCCCACTCTTTAGCAATTGTTTTCGGAACAAAATTGTTACTAAGGAATAGTCTAGGTAATCATTAAACCTCTCAAGTCTTAAGCAACCTATAAGCTAAGTAACTCTTAAAGGTTTAGTGGTGGTTGGTGAGAAAAGTCCCTAATTTCATATATTATGTGTTTTCTATACTACTCAATTTTACATAGGTAGTTTGTCATTTGTGAAATTTATTCCATAACAGTTCTTGCTATATTATTGTAAATAAAATTATTTGCGAAGTGTTAAAAAGCTGTACGTAACGCCATCTATGATGTAATGTTCCTGTCTTCACATGCAGTTCTGACATCGTTGTGTAGATGGCGCTTATACACATTTTGATTTCGGTAAGCTGAATTTAAAATATTGACCTAAAACATGTTGGTTAACTAATAATACCAGACGTTTTAACTTAACATTGATTATATGTATAGATTAATAATACATTTTCAACCTTACAGCCTTGTAATAGAGTAAGAAATCTTTCACACTAACCTTCCCCAAACAAACAGCGATGGTACTATCAATATGTTGTTGCCACATCATGACGGCCTCCTCCAGCTGGGCCACCAGCTCGGAGTCAACGACCTCGACCGTATGCTCCTCGGACAACATCGGTATGTTCGGCATCGGGAGCTGGATCTCACCTTCTATGTGTTCTATAGTCCTGTATTATTAACATACATACATAAATTCACACCTTTGTCCCATAAGTCGTAGCTAGAAACTATAGAGAAACTAACAATGAAATAAAAACGTTTAGTCGATTCAATTAGGGCGAGAAGAGACCGAGGAACAAATCAAGTGCGGGGACATTCGATTGTCGAAACGTCAAATTGTTAATTTGTCCGTCAGTCTTAACTTTCAGTGAAGCTAGGCGCTCGTTCGAAAGTGTATTCGAATGGATCTAATGAATTACAGCAAGAAACTCCATCGTAAATGTACTCTTTTCAAAACTTATTTTTTACAATATCTCTGATACATGTATTTGATCATTTACCTATTGTAAACCGGCCAAGTGCGAGTAGGAACATGAATGTAAGCGATAATACGACGTCAACTTGGTTTTACATATGTTTGTACAACGACAAAGTTATATATCTAAAGAATATAAAATAAAATAGCGGGTCGTAGCTAGAAACTATAGAGGAACTAACAATGAAATAAAAACGTTTAGTCGATACAGCTGTAGGGCGAGAAGAGACCGAGGAACAAACTCAAGGGTGCGGGGACATCCGATTGTCGAGGCGCAACACTGACTTGTTAATTCTTTCACTATTAAAAAGCTTAACTTTAAGGAAGTAGGTATTGGATCGAAACTTATTAAAGAGAAATCTAATGAATTACACGCGGACGAAACCGCAGACGTAAATGTAGCCTTATTCAAACTCGAGTAGGATAGTTCTAGCTTTAAAAGGTAAAAAACGTGGAAATATGGCAAGGAATTGATCCCGAGCTGCGGATTATCTAGCGGGTTTACCTCTGGTTCGAAAAGCAGGAGTAGGAACGGGGTGATTTTTAGTCAGTAAGATTCTGACACTGCCTTTTGCCTCTCCCAAGGCGCGAGAAGACATTGGATGATTTTCGCCTCGCAAATAAAAGGCAGGGAAAAGCTAGAAGATAATAAAAGTATACATACCAGTCAACAATAGCGACTAAATCCTTTATGTCTGTGATGACTTCAGCTGCCGAAGTCTTCTCTTCCGTGATGGTAGAGCCTATTTCTCCGAATGATGCGCCGGACGTAGGAGTGCTCTGCGAATATAGCCATAAATACTGTTATAAGTATATTCCTTTACTAGCTTCGGCCAGCGACTTCACCCGTGTTACCTTGGGATAAAAAGTATCCAAAAAGTAGTAGTAGTCAGCTCATACACTAAATGAACTGAAAATCACGATTTACTTACGTGCAAAGTTCTACTAGTTTCGAGTCACAGAGGGACTCTTCATCATGAGCAGCGTGCGTATACCAAATTACATCAAAATCCGTTCAGTAGTTTCAGCTTGATTGACGGACAAACATCCAAACATAAAAACTTGTACATATATTATTATAACATTTTAGTGATACAGTGATGTATTAGGGAAAATAAGGTGTATGTTATTAACTCATGTCAAGAAAAGAATTTAGATATGTTCGTTACTCTTTCACGCTAAAACTACTAAACGGATATAGATGAAATTTGGTATAGCTATAGATTACAATTTGTTAGAACACAAAGCTAACTTTTTATCACGATAAAGCGAACGAAACTGGTAGGAGAAGCTTGTTAAAATGTCGTACTCGAATGTCAATTTATAAATATTTTATTTAAACTTATGGTCAAATACTCAAACGGCACTTAATTTCAAGGCGCCCGTAGAAATAATTCTGTCTCTAAAAATTCTTTATAAAAGAAAGAGATAGAATGATATTTAAGTACAACTTAAAATTTAGTGTCGTTTCAGTATTCGGAAGTAAAATCAGTAGGTAATAAGTATATTGTAGTTACTTCAGTTGATCCCCGACGCGTTGCAGACTTCTCCATAGAATGCTTAAATGAGTCGACGGATGACGAATGCATGTTTTTCATTCTAAAAAAAAAATAGTTTCTTTGAGTGGCCACTGCTGACCAAAGGCTTCTTTCACACGGAAAAGGTTTGAGCATTAAACACCACGCTTGCTAAATGTGGATTGGCGAAAACTTATAATTGGAAATTATAAGCCCAGGTTTCCTCACGACTTTTTTCTTCACCGTTCGTCTGTGTTGTCTAAATAATGTTATAAAGAACATACAATTCGAAAAGGTCACATTGGTATTTGCCGTTGGTAGGTTTCGACCTCGCACCCTCGCACTCATGCATGAGAAGCGGGCGTCTTAAACCTCCTGGCCAGCAAGACAGTATTGTTTAAGGTACCTACTACAGTAACCTTAGTATGAGTTTGCATTACGTTGAACGAAAACGAAACAAGAGCGCGTTCGGCGTTCTGATTGGTTGGTCCATTCGAGCCGGCCAATCAAAACGCCAAACGCGCTCTCTTTGGCTGTCGGATTGGTTGGTTCATTCTAGCCGGCCAATCAGAACAGCGAACGTGCTCTCGTTTGGCGTTCGTATTGGTTGATCCATTCGAGCCGTCCAATCGGAACTCCGAACACGCTCTCGTTTCCATTTCGTTAAACGCAAAGCAAACTCGTACTAAGGCTACAGGTAAACAAACAATTTCATATAGATTATTTATAATTATATCGATTTACTTACCTCCTTTCAGCATTTTCACCTCTAGCTATGTTAGACATTCTTCTGTAATCTGAGGGCCGGAGATAGTTCACCTGAACATCAAAATTATAGTTTTGTAATCATCATGTCTAAATATCTTCTTAATTGGTCTACGGCGCAAGAGGTTTCTAAGTTGAGTCTTCGAAGATTAATCGTTTTTTTTTTAAATTGCTTAGAAGTAGCATAAAATCTAAATTATTTCTCGGTACATAGTAATTTTCTTTGTGTTATAACTGGCCAATCAAAAGTTATAACATTTAATTAAATATCAATGCAGCATTGCTTACTTGTTCCGAAAATAAAATATGTGATGTCAAGTCATTTTAAACCTTATTCCAAGCGCAATAAAGTTGACTTTTACTTACCCTAAAGAACTTCATTAGTTAACATACCTGTGACCCAGCGTCTAAGATCTGATGATGAGCTCCAGCATAAGACGCCTGCCTGGTCAGCATGGCGTGGCTAGAGTCTGTCGTCATCAACGTGATTTCACGAAACTGTCGCTCAAATAACGGGATCGTAGCCTAAAATATATTAAAGGGTAAATGGATACCAAAACTACCAATTGTTTGTCAGTCTTTTTTATGCTATAAGTCGGTAAACGAGCAAACGATTCACCTGATGGTAAGCAATCGCCGCCGATCATGGACACCCGAAACACCAGATGCGTTACAAGTGCGTTGCCGGCATTTTGGGGGTTAAGCATTTAAGGGTTGTTGGGGAATCGGGGATTGGGAAGATTGGGAAGGCGGGTATTGGGTCTCCGGTAACCTCACTCACACAACGAAACACAACGTAAGCGTTGTCACAGTTTAAAAGGTATTTATCAGAGGGCGCTGCTCTACTGAGGATACAGGCAGTGGTACCAAATGTCAATGATTATACAATATAATGAAACATACCTCTTTCAAATGCACACCGAGACTCATAAGGACCTTCCCAGTGAAGACTCCAGTTAAGAAGTAATCTGGCATCTTCAACATGCTATATTTATCCGTGTCACCGAGCGGTATGGGCTCCTGTATCTGCCGTAAGAAGTAGATGTAGCGACGGTTGCGGTGCGCTAGTTGAGGAGTCAGCTCGCCGAAGATCGGGATCAGTTGAGGATACTGGATTACACGGGGTACTGATCTCTGGGGGAAGAAAATTAAAAGTGATAAAGTATTTTTCAAGATCATTTTAGTATCTGTCATAAGACGTCTAGTCCAGTCGTCTCAGTGGTAAGATGTCAACGCTGTTGAACATTAGAAGTAGTGTGTGTGAAATTTTCTTCTAAAGAAAAAACAATTCTAGGGAAATCTAAATGGAAGCAGATACCTACTAACTACTTTTATAACTTTTGTGAGATACTAAATTAATAAGTAAGTTTTACGGCTTACTCACGTAATCAGTTGTAGCACGACAGTCGCCTTATCGTGTGTCGCTGAATGCTGCTCATGGAAATGGGCCTCTAGCATGACTTTAAACTAGTCGAATTCCTCGTAAATAATTACTTGAGTAAGCCGAAAAACATAATAATTAACCTATTAATTACTGTAACTTATGACAAATATATTTTAACGTGAAAATATTTATACTACCTACTGTATGAATGAAACTCAAATAAACATAATAATAAGTGCAAAGGTGGTAAATGCAAAAATAATATTATACATATACGTAAATAGGTACAAAAACTCTCAAACAATATCAAATCAGTCCAACTGCTGCTAAATTATTACTAAAACTATTCCTTAGTAAGGATTTTTAACGAAAACAATTGTAAAGGACTGGGTTAAGTAACTATTAAATGACTGTGACTACGGGGTAAATAACTCATGTGCATAAATTGTACAATATTCTTACAACAACGGTATAGAACTCCAGCGTTCCATCGATCTCAGGGTCAAGATTTTCTGGCGCTGTAATAAAATATCTAGAATGAAACCACCCCATCTAGAATTCCAACTCCATAACAACAGAGTACATTTTTGTTTGTCACTTAAGTAACTTTTTTTACAGCATAGTGCGGTAAAGGAGTAGATGTATCACTTGATGGTAAGCAATCAGCGCCCGCAACACTAGAGGAGACACCAGTGTGTTGTCAGCCTTTAAAGGTTTTGGTGACGGTGACGACGGACGGAACGGACGAAACACAACACAATAGTTATTTCACGTCGGTTTTCATCGTCAATTAGCAGCTGAGGCCTTAGTACGAGTTGGTTTTACGTTTAGCGAGTTCGAAACGATAGCGTGTTCGACGCTCTGATTGGTTGGGTCATTCGCACCGGCTAATCAGAGCGCCGAACGCTATTTCAATTAGTTTTCATTCAACGTAAAGCAAACTCGTAGTAAGGGTACTGAACTTACAATTACACTATATTGAAATTATACTTACGTGGTGGAAAATAGTATTTGTCCTCAGTGGCTGCGGAAGCTCCTTCGTCTTCCTTCAACATCTTCTCCTCATCATCACCAGCACCTATCATAGCACCTGCAGCCGTCTCCACATCCAGTTCTATATAAACAAAAATAATTTATTAAACGGTCAAATGAGGAGGAATCAGGATATTGTTCTACTCATAGTATCTATTCATCCCTCCAATTCTATTCACTCTGCTTAATGGTCTTGGTCAAGTAAAGTGGTTACGGCAAGTTATCAACTCAATATAGGTAAGTTTAAAGTATCTATTTAAAACAGTGATTCCCAACCAGTAGTCCGCATAAAACAAAAAAAGGCCATGAAATGAAAAAAAAATACACAAGATACCTTTGTCCAAGAATTACCAAGTTAAAGCCGAAATTAAACTTAAGTCAAAGGAGACAACAGAGAGGAGCAACTGATTTCAATAATCCAAAAGTAACTATTTTTATGAGAGAATGTGAAAATCTGAATGGTACCAACAACCTAAAAAGAATGATATGAAAGTGGTTCTTGATCAGAAAAAGGTTGGGAACCCCTGATTTAGAAAGTGTACTCACCGCCAGTTGAAGGAAGAATCTCATCTGAAAATAAATAAAAACACATAATAGTTTTAAATATGTAAAAATAGTAGTTATAGCATCTAAAAAGGTACATAGTATATTATATTATTTAGCAAATATTAGGTAGTATACACATGCAGTACATGTAGCATTACTGTAAATAGGTATAATAATATTTTATTACTGTACTTACTACCGAACTATGGGCCATGAACATCAAGATGTGTAAGACAAATAAATAAAAAATTAACTATGTAATATCTTTCTTACCTAATTTGCTTTTTGAGCTCTTAAGAGCCTTGGCGTTTTTGCCTTTGGCCTGTTTATCCTCACTTTCCGCCCCCTTCTTTCCTTCTTTACCTTTCCCCTTACCCTTCTTTCCTTTCTGGGGTGGTAGTTCCACAACTGGTGGTGGTATTATTCCTAAAATATTCATAATGTTAAGTACAATTTATATTAAGTGTACAATACATATACATCTATGGGAACAGACCTATGGTGACAATGAAAACATTGACAATTAATCTTTGGTATATTATAACTAACTTATTAATAATTTGAACTAAATTGTTCAGTTAATTTGTTACTACCTAATAACTAGTTAACAAATACTAGAAAATAAAACAGAGAATGTTGGAAAATTGTACCAGTGAGAAGATGAGACGAATTGTTTTTTTTATATTACCTACACGATAAAACATCAATATCTATTTCAATAAATAGATATTGATATCGATGAAGAGCTCTTCACTCTATTGTATCAATAATACAATAATTCATACTTACTCCACTCAGTAAATTCTTTATCTTCATGAATCAACTTGTCCACAATTACTTTGGATACATACATCATTGTCTTGTTCAGGGATATTTCACCGAACTTGATAGGTGTCATTAAGAAGTTAGCGAACTTCTGCTTAGTATCTTCGTAATCCAACATGTTGTAGAAAAGTTCCTCGTCATCCATACCAATGAAAGCAAGGATACGGTCCCTGAACCACTTGACTCTCGGATCGTTGTATATATCGATATACATCTCAAAGTCTTCTGTGACTATGGATGGACTGGACGAGTCTGACAACATGTGTAATTCTTGCAAAGCGTTAAGACTTTTACTGGACCACATCTTGCTGCTGTGTGGTTGCTGCAATCATTATTTCATATTGTAATGAAAGTGTGTCCCATTTTTATAGTTTGCAAGTGGTTAAATGTGTCATAGCAGTATTTAGGTCTTAGCTTTTGTTTATCTTTTATTTTAGGGGCTTTTATTCTTAGAACATGCCAGCCCGAGGTCTTAGTTATGTCTTACACAATGCTAACAAAGACTAAATGAGTTACTCAGAGATAGAAGAATAACTATTGGCTTCATACAAAGTGACAAAACAAGTACACTTATAAGGAATCTTAGATTAATAACGACTAATGTATTTTCTAACACCTGTGTACATTATGGATGCAATAAATACTTGAATACTTGAATACTTGACTACTTTAGTAGTAGACTAGTTAAACAAATCACTTGTTAATTTTTAAATTTAAGCTTGAAACCTAAATCATAGTACTCTTGGCTTCGTAACTTTAATAAAAAAAATAGAAACTAACATTACCTCTTCCTGGAAATAAGTTTACAATTGGTTACTTAGAAAACTTGCAACAATCTCACTTGTCACCCATATTTAACGTATTTAAAGTACTTCGATGTAATTATATCGAAGTAAAACTGTATTTTAATCGATATTATTAGCAGCGGTTTCCAAGAAGTAAATAAAACAACGGAATAGAAACAACTTTTGGCTGTCATAGCAACAAGTTTCCATTTTCTTTTTAACATTTGACAGCTATTTGAACTTTAATTTTCCCGCGCCTGTGAATAGTCACGTTCAGAAACTTTACTTATAAAAACTACTAGGTATTCGCAACAATAAAATACACAATGTATTTTCTAAAGACTGGACCTGGACTAATATTATTAACTGATTCCAAGTCTTTTATTACGAAGGTATGTATGTATTTAAATAATTAGATCCTAAATTGTTGTTTTGGGTCTGGGTGTCATGTGTTTCCGCCGTACTTAGAGTCATTTAATGGTTACTTAACACAGTCCTTAGGAATTGTTTTCGATACAAAATGGAACTAAGGAACAGTTAAAGTAATCGTTAAATGTCTCTGAGTGCGGCTGTATGTGAATATGTAAGGGGGTTGTCTAGTTCATAGGACTGGAATCGGGATGGTTATGAATAAAATATGTTTTACACTAAAAGGACAATATAAATGAAATAGAAAGGGTTTACTCTGTTTTATTTTTTATTTATTTAGTTATCATATCACATAATTTAATCTTATATTAGATATATGGTATATGGTATACTTAGGAGTTTACATGCCTACTTTCAATATCTAGACACACGGCAGTGTGTCCGCCAAGTTCGAGCAAAAAAACCGACACACCGGCCGTGGGTTATATTACACGAACCATTTCGGGCCAAGTTCGACCCACCTATAACTCAAAATCTATTTTATCTACGCATATGAAATTTCTAGTATCTGTCGAGATCTACTTACTTATCTAAAATACAAAATTTCATTAATGTACCTATTGTAGGTCTTGAGATATTGACGTCAGAAAATCGCTATTTTTACTATACACTCACTGACTGACTCACTCATCAAAAACCTAGACCACTTCCAATGGTCGTATTGACTTGAAATTTGGCATGGAGGTAGGTCTTTAGGTCAAGGTAAAGGAAAAAATCTGAAAATGGCCAAGTGTGAGTCGGTTTTAAAAATAATGAAGGTGTAAATTCATACCCCTAAGGAACTAAAACAAAAAATTTATATTATATCTTCCAATGGTCGTACCGACCTAAAATTCGTTACGAAGGTTTGTATTTAGTCAAAGTAAAGTAAAATAAGAAAAAAAGAAAATAAACCTTACAAAAATAAATGAAATCCCACCCAAAACATTAATGTGAAAGGATGCCAAGTTCGATAATATTGGAATGCTTCGCCTATAAAAGAAGTGAGATCTAAATAAGTACCAAGTTCCATACACAGACCTCAGTTAAAAATGATATAACTTGGCAAGTTTTAATAGAAAATTATATACTTGACTCATTGCGTTTAGTAGGTTTATAACAAAGTGTGTGAAAACTTGCCAACTTGTTATATCATTTTTAACTGAGGTCTGTGTATGGAACTTGGTACTTATTTAGATCTCACTTCTTTTATAGGCGAAGCATTCCAATATTATCGAACTTGGCATCCTTTCACATTTATGTTTTGGGTGGGATTTTTATTATTTTCGTACCTACTTAATTAATTTCTAGCAGCTGCCGATTTACCTGATGGACAATAATTATAGTAACCAAAGGACGTTAGTTTGTGTGTTGCCGATTTTAAATGGTAGATACGTCTGTCCTGAGTGCTGTCATTCTGAAATCATTTACTGCATAAGTAGTTACAATTAAAATATATTTTATCTAACGTACACAACATAGAATACAATAAGTATATAAATAAAATTAAGAGATATATCGGTAGGCACTATTTCCTACGTAAGTGTTATCTATAATCTTGCATACATAGGTACTTACCTAGTAGATAATCAAGAGATAAGACTGCAAATATTTTTATTAGTAAGATACATGACACAAATATTGATATTAATTTATTATTGTTTGTTTTTCTTTTTTTTAAACACACCATTTGTATTACATGTACATCTTATTGACTCTTACTGGCTAAAACCACCCCGTTCCTACTCCTGCTTTGAGCCGGAGCCCCGGTAACGTTGTCCGCAGCATTTAAGAGCTAGAAGAGCAATCTCTAGATTTTTCTCTAGAGCGATTCTTATCCCGGGATCTATTCCTGCTGCGACTGCGAGATCTCTTTTTGGAGTGAACGCGGGTGATTCCTATCTCGCAACTATGGGATCTCCTTCTGCGAGACTTCGCCTTGGCGTCACCACATGATTTTTCACTGGAACCACTACGAGACCTTACCCTGGAAGGACTACGAGATCTCTCCTTAGATCTTCGACGAGAGCAGCTACGGGATCTGTCTCTTGAACGGTTGCAGGATCTGTCGCTGGAACGGCTACGGGATCTCTCTGTATGTCTATCAAACCTGCACCTGGATCTACTTCGTGATCGATTACGTTGTCTATCCCATTCTCTAATGGGATCTGGGCTAGGGTCACATCTTCTATCGGTCGCACACACATCTTCAGTAGTAGTTTCTTCAACAATGGTCGTCGGCTCCATCCGTTCAGGTCATCGAACTCTGTAAAACACAACTAAACTGATAGGTTAGATAAGGAAGGTATATTTTAATCAATGTTCCTTACTCAACAAACTGCTACGAATGAGGATAGCTTCCTAAACGTTGCTCTTATATTTGTAGTACTATGGTGCAATAATTTTACAAATTAAGTAATATTGAGTAATTATAATAGGTAATTGCATTTTGTTGTGCAATTAAATTGTACCGATTTATTAAAGGATTTAGGAATTTTCCTCGGTATGTGTTACAATATTTTGTAATAATCACCTATCACAGCTAATTAGTAGCTGTGTACACTAAGAGGCATATTATACACAGTGTAACACCCACTTTCTACTTCTTGATGAGTCCCATGTCCCATTTAATAGAGGATGTGATTATTACCATACATTTGACATAATTTCAGCCGCTTTTTGTTTTAAGGTAGGAAAATCGTCCAATATATTTCTCGCCTTGAGCGAGGCGAGAGCGAGTGTCAGACTCTTACTAACTAAAATCCACCCCCGTCCCTACTTCTACTTTAAGCCGGAGTCCCGGTGACTCGCTACGTAGTCCGCAGCATCAATTCCAACCACTGTGTTGTTATTGTGAAATTTTTAAAAACCGGAAGCAACTCAATATCTAACCTAACTTTGCCTAACGCGGGCATGGACTCTAAAACCTTTCGCTCGGCAGTCGCTCATACAACCATTTGACCAGCACGACGCGACGTAGCAGTTAATAGAAAATAATACTTACGAATTCTTTTTCTGCATACCTAATACATAGATAAAAACTCCTTGTAGAATAACAGGTCCAAAATTATGTTTTAGTTAAGACGAAACTATTAAACTGTAGCAACAGTCTGTGCGATACCATTAGATAGTTGATCTATTTACTATGTATTTCCATTTACTATTTCTACGTATTTGAATATGACGTCATGTTAATATCATCGTTTGATTTCCTAACGTGTGGCGCCCTGAGATCGCGGCTCACTGGCGCCTGTGGCGACCTCCCGGGTCGACAACCCTTCTGTACACCGGTGTATTTCTATGAAACATGATTGATTTACAAGTGAAGGTATTAGAGTAGTTACGATGGTATACAAGTAAACTATTTTATCAACTAATAAGCGATGAATGGAGTCGTAATGAAGTAGTCAGGTAGTCTTTGGCCCGAGACTTCAGTAGTATAAGTTCCTAATTCTTTAATTTCATGCCATTTGTCTCTCTTCCAATTCAAAACAATTTGTTTTACCATACCTGAAGGTAATCTCAACTATGTACCTAATAATTTGCTTAAAGTTTATAGTTTTTCAAAATGTAGGTAATTGGGACGAAAAATGGGTGCGTCTTTTTTACGTTGTCAACATCCCACATTAGGATTTTCTCCTGTGTCGTGGGTGCATTTATAAACATAATATTTTTGTGGCAAAGAGTTGCTCCGTGCCGGAATCGATCCTGCTACTCGTTGTACGACAGCCAGTTGCCCAGCCACCGCGCCAACCGTGCAGTATGTATTTGTACGTAGGTACATAAGTGCACCTTTGCGTGGTCCGTACGAGTGTAAGTAAATAATATGCATACCTTTTATTTATTTGTAATAAAAGTTATATAAATTAAAATGAAAGTCCCAGTTAAAATATTCATTTATTATCACACATCATGTAGAACAAACACACATCCAACCAAACTTCTATGCTAACTTAGTTCAGTAGGTATTCCTCCCTAAACATAATTCTAATTAACTTAAAATTACTATTAAATTCTCTCGTTTTTGGTTATGGTCAAGTCTAGAAATATTTATTTCATTTTAGTTTAGAGGATACTTATTCCTTACAATCTATGTATAATTGTATTTACATTAAGTACATTTAGGTAACTGCACACATAGATACATACACTTTTCTCTGTGCGAGGACAAAAATACTATTTTAGCCTGTCTTTTAGTTACCGGTTCAAGAAAAGAAATGGCGTGCCGGTCGCTCTTTAGGATAGCCATTATGGTTACTACTTTCAAAATCTTCTAGCCTAGAATTAAAGTTATTTTGTTGTATCTGTCTAGATTCTAAACTACCAACTGAAGATTGAGGAGCAGTGTATGAGGAGGGACCAGAGTAAAGAGGATTTACTGCGTATTGCTCATTTTGTTTAACTGTTGTAGGGTGTTCTACGGAGTAATCAACACTAGAAGTCATTATCTGTCCTTGATTTACCTTCTGGTCACTCTTCGTGATGTCTCTTGGAGCACCAAACTCATCTATTTGGAAAGCATTAAGGAACTTCTGCTGTTCTTTCTCATCTTCTAATTCATAACTAACTGACGGAATAAGTTGGAACGAAACTAAATTAGCCATGTTATTGTTTGTACCTTGAACCAATTTCGCGTTCTGTGAAGTATTGATCGGTGAATTACTTTGTTGGTTGCTTTGAGAATTTTGTTCAATAGTGTTGTCTTCTAATTTAGTGTAGAGGTAGTATGATTGATCTTTTTTGTATGTCAGCAATTTGTTTTCTTCTAATGGGTGTGGGATTGTACCTACAATTTTGTCCTGTAGTTGTGCCGAAATTCCATTTCCACTGTTTAATAGACTACTTAGAGTCTCTTGACTGCCAAATTGTTCAGATTCATTAGGCGGCTCGAGTTGCAGTTTGGCTGGATTTAAAGCAACAGTTTCGGCTTTAACAACTTCGAATTGTGGACTTGATTGCTTCGGGCTGTTTTGATTTGTGTTTTGTTGTAAACTGAGCATTTGTGTAGTCTGCTGTTGTATGTTGCTGGGGTTAACGAGGTTTGCCGCGCTTGGGTTGTTGAAGAGTTGAGTGACATCTGGAACAGACCATTGATATAATTGACCACTGTATAAGTTTTGAGTGTTAAGTATATTTGACTGGGTATTAGGAACTTGTAATCGTGATGAGTAAAATTCACTTTGAGTTTGTCGTAAGGGCGTGAATTGATTAGTGCGTACTTGTTGTTGTATCTGACCTCCGTCATCTGTATATTTTGCATTGGCTGTGAATTGATTGGAAAGTTGGTTAGTATTAGGTTTTAATGTTGGAATTATATTTGCGTTAGTTGCAAAGCTGTTGAGGTTGTTATTAGAGTATTGTGACGAAGTAAGCTGTGATATTTGATTCGTAATTTGTGATAGTTTCTCACTGTTTATGTTCTGGAATTGTGGTGGTGCGGATGTCGATGTGGATGATACTATCTCCTGTTGTGCTCTGTTGTTGTATTCTCGCGCTACGTTGATAGAGTCAGTCAAAAATGAGTACACGAGTGCCTGTGAATCAGAAATGTTGTTTGAGTTTTGGTTTCCAATCAATTTAGCAATTGGAATGAAATTGAACGCATTATTTTTCGCTAGCAAGTTGTTGCTCATAACTAAGTAGTTGCTGCTTCCAGTATTCAGTATTTCTAGCTTGTCATAGTCAGAATCACTTCGGTTTTTGAATAGGAATGCAGCGATTCTCTCTGGGATGGTTATTTTTATTGATACCGTGCGTTCTATTGTGTTTGGTATGCCAGTTTCCTTGAAGAAGGGCAAGTTCGCGAGTCGATTATTGTTTTGGAAAATAAAGTTTTCGTTCGGAGGTTGCAGACTAGTCGCTGGTGTTGCTACGATCCGGGAACTTTGTGAAGTGACCGTTGTGGTTTGTGTTGGAACTTGAGACGTCAAGTTTTCACCGCTATCAGGGGTTGTTCTTGACGACGAATAGTTTTCTGGGTATTCGAGGGATTTGAATTCTTTATGATATTGTGTATATTGGGGAGGAGACGCAGTTTTTAAAATATCGTCGGTATCTTTTACTATATCATTAACAGTTATGTCAAGCTTTTCTTTAGTCAGTATATCAGCGAACGTCAAATTTTGATTGTTCGTATTGATTCGAGATTGCCTGGATACAGAAAATGGAATTTGGTTTACATTTTCGGTAAAAGCTACAATAGTGGATGTGGGTATGGTTGGTGAGGCTCGTAATTGTGAACTTTGATAATAGTAGGGTTCCTGAATACTGTTTGCAGGTAAATATAGTCGAGGAAGTGTGGTCGGGTTTCGTGGTGGAGGGAGATAGAATCGAGCTGTTGATGATGTAAACGGGGACGGAGTGAGATACAAACGAGAAGCTTTCGTGGGGAGAGGAGAAGCTTGTGGTAAATTCAATCGTCCTGAAAACGTGGGACGAGTCGGCAAAGTTGTTGAAGGGGCAATGAAAATACGTGTAGTTTGTATCTCTGTGGTTTCAATCTGTTTGGCAGCAGGCGTCGGCCTAGAATACACATAAGGTTCCTCTGAATCTAATTCGGAATCCAGCTCTTGTGAGACAATTCTCTCAGTTTGAGATGAAACAGTTGGCTTTTCATAAACATATGGAGTATTTTCCTGTATGAGCCTTGCTGTAGGTGATGGAGAAGCAGGAGTTGGCGCTGAAGGCCTAGAATAAGTATATGGAGTCGGTTCTGCTATTAGTTTAGCAGCTTTGGTCGGTTTAACAATCCAAGTTTTGACTGTTATTCTAGATTTTGGCTTACCTGGTTTTGGCTCTTGTACAAGCCTACTATACGTTAAAGTTTTTGTAATAACAGTTGATGGAACGTCTTTGATTGTACTTACCAGATTTTCTTTTAATTCTCTACCAGCTGGGTTGTCTAAGTTATTTGAATATTTTGGGACAATTGTAGTCGGTGGGCTGTATGTGTATGGTTGTTTATTTTGGTTATTGTTACCATTGTTTTGGATTTTCGAAAATGGTACTTCATTGTTCGATTGAGGCAGTCTTCTAGGTTCAGAATACTGTGCACGTTGTCTGTTGTTTTGTACTCTTTGGTTCGGTTGTGTGTTACCTTGGTTGCTATTTACCACTTGTGCTGTTTGTCTCTGTGAGAAAGTGTTAGTTATTTGTGTTGGACGTGGTGCTTGTGCTTGTGCGTATCCATTATTGTTGACAAAGTTTCCATTTGAATTTTGTGTAAATCTACCAGCATGTCCGTTAGAAACTAGGTTTCCAGTTTGCGATATTTGCGTTGTTTGCACTCTGGTGTTTTGGATATTATTAACTGAGTTATAAGGTTCATTTTGTCTTTGCCTTTGAAATACTTCTGATTCTCTCTGTAGTGGAACAAAGTTTAGAGGAGCAGGAATGTATCTTGGATCTGGTGTAGATGCGGAAAATGCGTAATCGTTTTGGTTGCCTTGAATTAGATTTTGTTGGATTTGTTTTGCGGGAACATAGACGTTGTTTGGAGCCCTCTCAGGTCCAGCTAGTAGCGCTCCATTTGGGAACAGTTGGCCGAACGGTGGTTTGTACTCCTGCATTACGATGAGATTGCTCTTCATTGCGTTCTTGTCATAGGGGTTCAGCATTGGATGTGTGAGCATCTTCTTTATATCTTTCATGAGTTGTGGGCCTAGTCGAAGGTTTTCAAACTTTTCATTGTTATTGTTGAAGAACTGTTGAGAGTTCTGGCAGTCGACGTTCATCCACCAGTCGCACACGAAGACAGCTTGGTTGAATAGTGTTCCATTTGGACAGAGGAAGGATTGGAAACCGTAGGTAGATCCAACCGTGCAAACTCTAAAGACTTGACAGTTCGTTTCCAGGTCAGCGTAGTAACCTGGAATCGAGAGAGGTATATGTTTTATAAAGATAATTCGGACAAAGCTAAAGATTTGTGCTAGAAATCAAAATAGATCTTGAAAATCATAGGTTTCAAGCCAAAAACGACTTACTGGACATTTAAATAAGTACTTAATTCAGTCATTACCTGGTTCTCTACCGGCGCACGAGAAGGAGGTCCTAGGTATTGCGCCGAGGGTGGGATAGTCACTGCCCGGTTCTCCTGGAACCGCTAGCCGAATGTCCCACCCATGTCCGTTGTGATCTTGGTGCTGCCCTCTACCATTCTGGGCTTCAGCCCATGTGGTGAGGCACACTGGAAATGTATGAAAAGATGATTTAGTTAGACAGGGAAGTATTAACAAATACCTAGGATAAGGGTGCTGCATCTTTGACGCTTTCACTTAGTTTCATTAGTACGAGAATGTACACGCATCAGTTTTTCTATATTTTAGACGCTTATATCGGCTCTGAAATAAGTTTGTTCAGTCTCCAATTTAATATAATCGTATACAAAACCACGGCAACACCTAAGTACAACATAATTAGCAAATTATTACAACAAGAACTTATAAGATATACTATGTATCTAAAGATTTCTATAAATCCTTTTCACGGAAAATTAACCAAACTAACCGTAAAAAGAAAATAAAGTGATAATTAAATTGAAACCTAATTCAGACAAGGAAGGACTAATGAAGGCAATATAAAAAGAGAATGACAGTGACGGAGATTAATTGGCAAGCTCCCACTGAATGGCTGCAAGCGAGCATCTTAATTGCCTTTGAATCCTTACAGCATTAACTTAGTAGCTTTTAGATAATTAACATACGTCGTTTATGGTGAAGGCTTATTTAGGGTTGGTTCATGTCTAACTGAAAACGCGCCGCATAATATCGGTCGCGTAACGCTAAAACAGACAAATGTACCTATAGAAAAATAGATGCGAACCGACCCTTAAATATATTTACTGCCACAGTCAGAGACATTTAATGATTACTTAAACAATTTTTTAGTAATGATTTTATTTCGAAAACAGTTGCTAAGGACTGAGTTAAGTAATCATTAGGGCTGATATCGGCTCCGGAGCTGCGGACTACCTAGCGGGTTTACCGCGGCTCCGGCTCGAAAAGCAGGAGTTGATTTTTAGTCAGTAAGAGTCTGACACTCCCTCTCGCGTCGCCCAAGGCGGGAGAAGACATTGAATGAATGGAATTTCCCCCCTTAAAAATATCCGATTAATAAATATTGACCACACGAATACCAAGCCAGTTCATAATATAACACAATACATTGTTCAAAATCATCCCTATAGTTTTCAGATTGCTGCAGTATTATGTTTTATTTTCCGTTACGTTCAAACTCAATTTAGTTGAGTGTTTCCGAGGCGAACCCGTTGATATAAATACTTAGAGAGGAATACTCTCTTTGTAACTGGAGCTGCCCGTGTCGGGTATACAGCCTCTAATGAACGAAGCAGAATAATACTGCAAGGAATGAATTCTGCGCGGATATAAAAACAAATGGGTTGTGTTTTCTTTAGCAGGATTTGGTTTTTGGTGTGGAGATTGTGTATAGTATAGTTGCTGTTAAATAGCTTTTGCCTACGACTTCGTCTGGGTGGAATTAAAAGTTCTGAGAGAATTAGGGATTTTTGGAAAATAAAGATTCACGGCTCCTTCCCCTTTGGTGATGTGGTAATAGCCTATATGTTGACCAAATCATGCCATAAGTTTTCTTTAAAAATAAGTGTGTGTGCAGTTTTGACTTTCCTCCAATTTTATTTAAGGTGTTCTAAAATTATCTGCTACGCGTTTAATGGAAAGTAGTTTTATGCAGAGTAGAGTCAATGTTTATTTAACTTTTCTTTATGTTCGTACGAATTATCTTCACTATTGTAATCTTCAAACACAACACTACCTCCTAAAGCCGTGGCTGATAATTTTAGAACGCCTTATGTATAGATTGATTTGTACTATTAATTTATCGATAGCAATATTGCAAATAAGAGAGTTTGAGGACTATATTTCTGGTGGGTAATGTATCTTAGTACATTGCAAATAGTGTTGTCACATATTACAGAAAAATATGGCGCGTTTAATAGCACCTATAAGTATCTCCTTCATTGTTCCATAATCGAATTCACCCTCAATAACTTCGATCTACGTTACTGCAACACTGTAATTATCGCTTCTGATTATCTATTAACGATCTCGCGCTATCTTTAAAGCAAATCTTAATCACTAGTTACAACTATTCTCAGCTCACTTCAAAGTACTTTTTTCAACAATTGTGTCGCAAAAGTTCTATACAGGAGACAGTTCTCATTGTTTTTGTACTGTACAGTAATCTTGGGGCAAAAACTGTTCTGTTGACGTGTATTCACACGGTTCAATACTACAAGGTTGTTTGGAGCACAATGAGCGGCTGTAGATAGAACCGTATCGAAGTAAGGAGGCGGTAGCTTTCGATTGTTTGGTGAAAAAAGAGTAGTAGTTCCATCTTGTTGAGTCGTTTTTTTATTGCTTTGAAACAGTAAAAGCATGAAACGAGGCTTGCTTTGCGTTTCGTTGTGTAAGTGAGGTAGCCGTGGGCCCGATTACACACACCCCCTTCCCAATCTTTCCAATCCTCGATTCCACAACAGCCCTTAAATATACCCCCAAAAGGCTGGCAACGCACTTGTAACGCTTCTGGTGTTTCGGGTGTCCATTGGCGCCGGCGATTGCTTACCATCAGGTGACCCGTATGCTCGTTTACCGGCTTATATCATAAAAAAACAGTAGTCAAATAAAGCATACATTACAAAAATCTATTGTCCAATACTAGTCACAACTCCATACCTGGTGCCATTAAGAAATAAATAGGTAATAAAAAAAAAGAAACAGTCATTTTAAAAATCGAACCTTTTCGGTTACCATTAACTGCATTGAAACCCAGTGCTCGTATTCGGTAGACACAATTAAAACCACTCGACCAATAAGGCATTCAAGTTTAGTCCTTAAACAATCAGTTCTAAGGTCGTTTTCAATGTTATTCGAAATAGAACGAAATTGACTTTGAAACAAAAACACGAACTGTGAGTACATCATAATTACCTAGCGAACTTTGGCCAGAGTTTGATAGATCACTTTACTTTTGTTTGATTTTTATGTCAAGGTAGATTAGGTTTAAAATGCAATGATTTATGACGACTTTTTGAGTAAGTAGTCAACTCGGACCATATACCTACGGCCCATTTGGGACGAGTTACAGAATATAAAATAAAATAATATTTTTAGTGGTCAACTCGTCCCACGTCACTACCACAATGAGATAAGGTACAGTCAGTAGCAAAAATGTTAGTGTGGAAATAATAAAGTTCTATTACTTTGTTGAAAACAAAAGATTTTCTAGGAACTTCATTCTATCTATGTTATCATTTACTTCATAAGTGACCGCCATGACCATTGTTTAAGCCACACATGTTTACTATTCTTAGTAATTTTGGTTAACACATGAATTTGTGCGATTGCTAAAAAAAATTTAGGTAATAAATTATTTAACCGACACTAAAAAAGAGGTTCTTACTTCGTCAGGATTTTTTAATATGAAATAATCTATGAACAAAACTAAAGTAAAGAAAAAAACTATATTTATTTTTTAATTTTATTGTTTAAAGATCCATACAAAAAAAGTGGGACGAGTTGAACACTAAAAACTTAATTTATTTTTAATTTCCCCCAACTCATCCCAAATGGGCCGTAGGTATGTGGTCCGAGTTGACTATACTTACTCGACTTGTTCCATGTTCATATCTATTATTTTTTAATTGGTTTTTTTGATAGTTTTACTGGTTGTGAGTTCAATCAATACTCTATTTACACATTCTCATCAATAATCTGTTGATTGTACGGTTGGCGCGGTGGCTGGGCTACCGGCTGCTGTGGCGTAACGTGTAGCGGGTTTGCTTCCCGCACGGAGCAACTCTTTGTGTTAATCTATTGACTGCACGGTTTGCTGGGCCACTGGCTGTCGCGAAACATGTATTGGGTTTCCCGCACAGAACAACTCTATTTGTGATCCACAAATTATTATTTCGGGTTTGGATGTCATGTGTATGTGAACTTGTATGTTTGTAAATGCACCCACGACAGGCACGACACAGGAGAAAATGCTGTTGTGGGGCAACGTTAAAAAAAAAATATTTGAGGAACAAAAGGTGTGCTGTTTTTAATCGATTAATTGATGGATAAAATTGACACTGGATGTCTACTAGAAGATCTTATTGCCTTTTTAAGACGCGATAATAATCCAGGCTATCTATATTGGCACTTAACCATAAGTGAGTGGGACAAAAACTGTTCATCCGCGCTAAAATCTAAATGAAAGCATACATAAATAAAAAAAGAAATGTTTTATAAAGTTAAATCCTCACCACTCAAACAAATAAATACAGATTTCAGAGAAGCAATCACAAATATTGGATAACGTGGGTCATATTGAAATTGGTTTTTTATTGAGATAGCACATACCTATCTGTTAGTTGTGTATTTCATATCTTTTTTGTGATCGGTCAATTCTCTGATATACAACTTGTTTGATTCATTGCTGTACTTCCTAGTTATCTGGTGGTTTTATGTAAAAAAGTTGTTATGACTCTTTTGTTACATTGATTTTACTGGTGATTGGAACAATTGATATCTTAAATATCATAAAGGAAACTAACTAGCGGGAAAAAAGTCCAGTAATACTTTGCCCGACCCGGGAATCAAACCCGAGACCCCTTGTCCAGCAGTCGCACTTGCGACCACTCGACCAACGAGGCAGTTGTATATTCTTCTCATTCGTATCACTCTTGACAGAGTGGTCGTGGTCAACATGTAGTGTCTGTGGGTTGTGTGGCAGATGTTGCTCGCCTCACGATGTCCCGCCATCGCTCCCTGTTGGTGGTCAATCTGGTGCACTCGTGCACGGGGTCACCAACCATTGCCTTGACTTGATCGGTATAACACTTGATCAGTATATAGTTGTATATAGAATAGTATAATTATAATACTTAGGTATTGTGCTACAGAATGGTCGGTCGGCCGGCCAAACAGCCTGTGGTAGATGATGAATTGTAGTCAACATGACGTCTGACACTTTGACCATTGCAGCTGTTCTCAGTCCATTTATCTTATTTTGAAACAGTTGTCAAACGCGCTATACATTCGTAGTCACAAAATAAGTATAATTATTATTAGTTTGATGAAAATAAATCTGTTTAGGAACTACGACTCCAAAGATAGACGTTAAAATAGTAACACTACTTTTTGCGCAGGAGTTTGAAATGCAAATAAAGAAAGGAGACTGTTAAGAATATATTTCTTTTTAATATATGGCGATACATGACAAGTGACAGATGACAGAAGTCGCTCATCATAGACGATCGACGATCAAATCAACGGATGAGGTCGTAAATCCTACATCTATACTAATACTAATATACTAATACTAATACTAATACTAATATATTATAAAGCTGAAGTTGTTTTTTTGATTGTTTGTTTGTTTGAACACGCTAATCTCAGGAACTACTGGTCTGAATTGAATAAATCTTTTTGTGTTGGATAGTGCATTTATCGAGGAAGGCTATAGGCTATAAAACATCACGCTGAGGCCAATGGGAGCCGAGCAGAGCGGGTGAAACCGCGCGGAAGTAGCTAGTCGTACATATGAAGTTTACATGCGAATAAACATGGATAGAAAATACCAACGAACAATAGTTGGGTAGAAAGCCCGCCAGGCATGATCACCTCGCCTGGTTGGAGAATCCGCTTTTTCTTAGGCAACTTTACTCTCTATTTCTCTAAAGTTGAATCTATTATTAAGAAAAACACGAATTCTCACATCAACTAACCCTTTTAAACAATAAATCAATCGACTACTTTACTATGACACAATCCACATTGTGTCATAGTAAAGTTTACCACCTAAGTCTTACATGTGGAAAGCAATAAAGTATTGAGTTTGAGTTTGAGTTTGACTTATGCAACTTATGTCACAGTCTCTTCAATGGGTTTAAGAATAAATTAGAATAAATTGTACTTATACAGTTTTATAGGCCAAACTGACAAATTTAACTCGACAGTTGCCAATGTCGCTACTGTCTTCGTGAAAAAGATTTTATGTTACGTTTTTGTACGGAGTTTTCTTAGTTCCATTTTTGTCCACCTGCACATAAAAGTTGGTTGTGCCTTACTAACTGCATTCTTTTGATAGAAAGTTTAAGTTATTACCTAATGATTATCTGTTTGGTCTAATTTAAAGGTGTGACAGGTCAGTGTGTTATGAGAAAATCAAGTTTTGGATACAAACAACTTTTTTGTATATGGTGTCAATAAAGTGACAGTGAAATCGGCCCTTACTATAAATGGAATGTCATTTAGATATATCAACTCTTTAAGGGACTGCGTTGTCAATAAATATTTACGATTTAGGTAGTTCTTTTATAAAGTTTATAGGTTAAAATGATAATTAAAGACTTACGTTAGTTTATCAAACTGAAAAGAAAACAGTTCTCAAAATTACCGGTATAACGATAGGTTAGGTATTATTAGGTATTATTATAGTATTATTAGGTACACATTTTCACTTATAATATCATTGGATAGGGTCGTATTTTTATGTTACAGTGTACCAAGACCTTATGGCATCTCCTCTTTATACTTGCCCGTGTGTAAAAACTGATACTGAACTGATAGATTACAACTGAATAATTTTATAGTACCTAAATAGTAATTATAAAGAATTTACATAATTAAAATGCATTGTTCGACTCTTTACATTTGTTTTGAACCCGCCTACTCTAATTCAACGAACGAACGAACGAAAAAGCTTCCCAGATTGCATACTATAATTCTATTTATTGCGAACTTTTGTGAACAATAATGAACGAATAAAATGAAGATAAATAAATAGGTTTTGATATGAAATTAAAAATAAAGCGTTTTTTCAAGTAAGTAATTCTATTAGTAAATCAATAAACCCTACAGCCGAAAATTAAACGAAACTTCGGATTCGAAAACCGGAATAGGCCGTGGCTTCTGAGAAAAGCAAGGAAGATGAATACAAAAACGAAAAAAAAATCCACAATCCTCTCCCATATTTAATTAGCAACGACAGTTGGAAAACAATACTTAAATTCCCAATTCATTACGCAAAGAGACTGTCGTACAATTAGAAACAAAAGGTACCCACAATCGTAGGAACCGGACTAGTCGGGAACCACAGCCATAGTCCTCCATTTATCAGGCCTGCATCATATATGAGGTTCGGTCGGCCATAACTGTCAGATAACACGAATACACAGTTATTGAATTACTGGCCACACAATAAGTCATGTCGTGTGTATGGTGCAGAAGGTTGAGAGGATAGGAGTTAGTTTCGGCTCAAAATATGCAAAATATGTCTGGCTTCTTCTGACGTTTTGTCTACCCGATTTGGCTTAAGCAAAGAAGATGCACTCTGTGCATTCTGATGCGGGGCCTGGCAAAGCGGGACGCCGACCATGGTAACCCCAAACACCAGACGTGTTACAAGTGCGCTGCCGGCCTTTTATGGGTTACGAATTTGGGGATTGTTGGAGATTGGGGAATTGAAGAGATTGGGGAAAAACAGGTAACTCCAGTAACCTCAGTCACACTACAAAATACAATGCAAGTGTTGTTTGACGTCGGTTTGTCGTTTTTGTTAGTCGGTTTGCTGTGAGATCGTGGTGTCACTCACTCGTCACGAAGGTAGCCTTTCCTGCGTAAGAAAAAGTTTGAAGACATCTGTTCACTCAGAAATACTCAGAATGGAACGGAATGGATTTTCTTAGTGTATCATAGTGACACCACGTGCAGCGAGAATTAATTGCTACGGAACCCCATGGCCTGACACGCGAACTCAATTTACAGATAAGAATTGCCTATTTATAGCATCCAATTATTTTGGTTAGATCATTACACTGGCTTCTTATAAGTGAATAAATACAAGGGTGTAGGTGGGGGGTGCTAAGGGGTGTTATTCTAATAATTTTCTCATCAATATTAAAAAGAAATTGGTCACTATATTGTATTAAAAACGGGATTTTTATCATATTCAGGACTGCCTCATTGGTCGAGTGGGACTCGCAAGTGCGACTGCCCTACTAGGAGTCTCGGGTTCGATTCCCGGGTCGGGCAAAGTATTACTGGGCTTTTTAGGTTTTTCGAAAATTTCTCATAGTATATGGCAATAGGCTCACTCTCTATTACATGGGACTTATAACACAAATGGTGAAAAGTGGATGTACATTGTATAGCGGCATTACGTGTACGGCATTACGTGTAGTAATGAGCACCTCTGCCTATGCCTTCGGAGATAAAAGGCGAGACGTTGCTTTTTTACCATTGAGTTTCCTATGTTTCACAAAATTATGCATATTATTAATTAATGCGTATTGCCGTTTGTGAGTCATCTAATAAATTAATGACAAAAGAATTTCTTTAACGCAATGGACAATAAATTATCATCGATTTATCACCAGAGTTATATAACGATTAGTTCCAGTTTTATGGTGAAATTTTATGGCATTTTGAAGTCACATGGTTTGTCTATGTAGGTAGTAGGTATATGGTCATCGGTCATAAACGTGTATCTACATCTCTCAATAAAATTTCTTTAATGAACTTTCAACTGTGTTCTGTTGTAACAAGGTCTGTTATCTATTGAAGTAATCGGACTTTTTGGTTAGTATGACGTGCTGGCTGTACAAAATCAATTATCGCTACCATAAAGATACTACTGATACTATGAACTATAATGACCAGTCTAGATAGAACTTGTTAAGTGGGTGTAAAGTTCAGCTTTCTTTTGCTATAATACTTATTTTTTTAAGCTATATTGCATAGCTTCTATCGCAGACCTTGAGCGAGGAGACCGAATCCAGAAATTCCGTAACGAAAACTCCTAACGGTATTGCCAACCCTTATTTTAGAAAATTAGTAGAATACTTATGTGTCGATAATTGGTAGAAGTTGGTAGAATCCAAGATTAAAAATAGGTAGTCATCTATAACTACCTAATAGGTAGTCATCTATAATAATTTACCACTTTAATTTAATAGGTTTTTTTATATATTTTTTATGTTACAAATCTTTTCGACAAACTTTGTCAAACAATTTTCTTCCCACACAAGCTTCTCCCGTGTGATAAAAATTATCCTATCAACCAAGTCAGGTCAAACCCTGTCTGTCTGAAAATCCGTTCAGTACTTTCAGCGTGATTGACAACTAACATCAGACGTCGTGAGCATTTACCAATTACATCAAAATTGTAATAACAGACTATTTCTTATGTTACTTCACATAAAGGACAATGGGTAAATAGTATGGAAAAAACCCACAGCGTACGGAAATGAAATTATCAAGATAAATATATGAATAAAATGTGTCTACAATGTGTATGGAGAAAAATAAACTTATACATATGTAATTATTTATTCGGCGTGATCAATATCCTTAACATAATTTGCATTGAGCTGAAAATTGGCATAGACGTTATATATCATTATAACTAATATAATAACTTTGGTATAACTAATTCCAGCATCATGAAGGACTGGGATTACCATATTTATGGCACTATACACGCCGCGGGATGGGCTACAATAAATATTAACTCGTAAGAAGTACCTCTTCAGTACAACCAAGTTTTAAATGAAATCTCACCAGCTTTATGTAATTTACTTGATTTATTTGTATTTAGACGGTTTTGTTGTATAAACATGAATTACTTACTTCTCTCGCGTTGTTAATAATTGCGATTTTCAAGAAAGGGTCTGTCCGGTTTGATTTCGGAGTTGGGTAAAATATTATTAAAAATAATAGTACTTGTACAATCATACATTAACATACGGCTTTTAATTTCAGAAGAGCTATGTAGAGTATACAGTATCTTGCTAATATTATAAATGTGAAATATATATATACAAAGTATATATATATATATATATATATATTTGTTACTCAATTAGGTCAATAGAGCTAAAGGGATGGAGATGAAATACGGAACAGGTTATAATCTGGAATAACACATAGGATTTTTTATACCACGGGGCCGCAGGCGAAGCCGCTGGCAGAAGCTAGTATATACGATATAATATTCAGTTTTCAGTAGGTATGTTATGAGTCCTATGTAATAAAATGTCTAAGTGTGGGAGAGCCATGCTTCGGCACGAATGGGCCACCTCGACCGGAGTGATACCACGGCCTCACAGAAAACCGACGTGAAACAACGCTTGCGTTGTATTTCGTCGTGTGAGTCAGGTTAGCGGAAGCCCGATTTCCCTCTTCCCAATCTTCCCAATCACCGATTCCCCAACAACCCTTAAATTCCTAACCCTCAAAATTCCGGCAATGCACTTGTAACGCCTCTGGTGTTTCAGGTGTCCATGGGCGGCGGCGATTACTTACCATCAGGTGATACATCTGATAGTATACGAGCGTGTTCCTAAAAAAAAATTAGGATGCAGTAACAGTACACCAGACACGATAACAGACTCCGTGGTATTACCCTATTACCGTCTCGGGTATTAACGACTATTAGACCATCGAGGCAGTCATTACTCAATCTTTTTCTTTCCTTAAAAGCTTGTTTTAATGCTGTTTTATATTATTATTTAAAACTGACTGACTGCACGGTTCTGCCGCGCAACGTGTAGCGGTTTCAATTCCCGCACGGAGCAACCCTTTGTGTGATCCAAAAATGTTGTTTCGGGTCTAGGTGTCATGTGTATGTGAACTAGTATCTTTGTAAAGGCACCCACGACACAGGAGAATATCCTAGTGTGAGGCAACGTTTTTTTTAAAGCTATTAAATTTGTGAACATTAATTTTATGTAATAAGTTAACCAATTATCCTGATAAAACATTGTTCTGTTTAATTCTGTAGATAACATTTTAACAATGAAAGTAATAAATACTTCTTCTATTTAAACTTAAAAAATAAACTTTGGTTTGTTTATATAAGACCAATAATGTCACAAAATATTTTGACACAAATGGAAGAACGGACTGGACCAACAAGATTGCAACTAAACTGAAAGCATATCAAACAATATGAAAAAAGAATCAAAACATCCCGTGGAAAAATATTTTCACAAAATTACTAAATACCACTTATATTTCTTTACGCTTCTTTTCTTGGCGAAGATACCAGTCTTCTGGCATGTACTCAGTTTACTATTTATGACTCCACCCATGACTTATACTTGCGAGGGAAAAAATGGAACCGACGTATGTCCCTGTGCGAAACCAATATGGAATACTAGTATTTTCAGTAAAACCGTGCAAACTAAATATGACATCTATTGCGACACAAAATGGATGGTCAGTATCATGCAAAGTATGCTATTTTTTGGGACCCTGATAGGAGCATTCACATTCGGCTTCCTGTCAGACAAGTAAATATTGTTGTTTATCATAATCTGTAGAGAAATATTTTCTCTAGTGTTACTGAAAATTGCAATGTCAGTATATTGCTCTTATTTATATTACAGATACGGGCGCCTGTCTTCGTTCCTATTGAGCTGTGCTGTAGTCGGTGTAGCTGGATGTCTGGTTGCCTACATGCCCACACCTACTTTGTTTATGGTCGTTCGATGCATTGAAGGTATAGGCGTTGGAGGTGCCATTGTCACTAGCTACGTCCTCTTGGTCGAATACTGTGGGCTCAGTTACAGAGAAAGTGTGACTGCTCTGTTTCACATCCCTCTCAATGTCAGCCACATGAGTCTGGCAGGCGTATCGTACCTTATAAGAGATAGCGATACGTTCCAATTGTTTTTATCCGTGCCAGTTTTCCTGACTTTAACGTTATTCTTTTTGTGCAATGAATCTCCGAAGTGGCTGCTTGATAATAATAGAGTGGATGAAGCAGCAAAAATCATGGAAAAAATTGCGAAATTGTGAGTATTTTATATCCATACTATTATATAAATGTGAAAATGTGTATGTCTGTTTATTTGTCTGTCTTTCACGGCAAAACGGAGCATAGCAGTACAGCAATCTTGTAACGTACGTCACTCAATATATTGGCTGAAAAGACCTTTCTGCGTCAACTGATGTTCATTACTGGACAGAACTTGAAGACGCGTCGACCTGTGGTGTCGATAGCATAATACGTGTATACCTACTGAAATAAGCGCTGTTAATGAAAAAACACCCGGATATGCAATAATGCTTTAAAAATACTATAATGAATCGGGGCAGTAACAACAGAAATAAATAAAAATAAACTATACATACAATACGACCAGAATCTTAGTCTCGCTTGTAAAAATATAAAATTTGGTTGCATTATTATACTTTAAAATTATTTTAATGGATAACAATAGTAAATGTTGAAATTGTTATTTTCCAGCAACAAAGCTCCCTCGTACCACATCAGGGGTGACTTACAAGCGTACGCATCTCAACAAACTGCACTGCAAATAAAAAAAGCAAAATTCTTTCAAATATTTCAATACAGACGACTGACTATTAACCTGTGCTGTATGGCTTTCATATACTTTACATGTGGCATGGGATACTACGGAGTATCGCAGTATATAGGACAGATGAGTGGGGACATTCATTCGAACGTGGCCATGTCAGGGTCCCTTCTTATACCAGGTACATGCATTGCTGCGTACTCACTGCAGAAATTTGGACGGAGGTCTTTTTTAATGACGACTTGTTTCCTATCAGGTACACTTATGCTAATGGTAATTCTTATACCAGTAACCGCGAATATAGCGCGAGTACTGGTGGCATGTGTTGGGTGCAGTGTGTTCTTCATGTCATTCATTATTGTCTTCTTGTATGGAGTCGAATTGTTCCCCACTACTATTAGAAATTCTGTGTTAGGTTTTTTATCAGTGATGTCGCGAGTTGGTCAGATAGCTGCGCCCCCTATAAATTCTTTACCTCAGATAATTTCGGGAGCTACATTTGGTAGTATGGCTATTATTGGAGGATTCTTATGTTTGTTTCTACCTGAGACAAAGAATACAGAACTGCCCTCAACTTTGGAAGAAACGAGGAATTTATCTAATCGATGATAACGTAATTAACTATAGATAGGTACTGGTCGTTTTATGTACAGGTTATTTAGTATGCAGGTAAGAAAATGAACTCAATATAGAGACTAGCAGTTGTTGTTTTAAAAGTTTTTTAACGAAGCTATATCTTGTCTAACTTTATTGGTCGGCTCAGTAGTCAACGTCAACCAATAGCTTTTTTTTCCCCGTTCCTTCTCTTGCTTTGAGCCGGAGCCCCGGTAACCTTTTACGTTCAGCTCCGGATCAGGCATCAGCCCTACTGGGCCCCATCTGTGGTGGTCTGATGGCTCTTTGAGGCGCGCGCGGAACGCGACGCGCCGTACGGGTCTGGTTCTGGTCGGGTGGCGAGCTACCACTACTCGCCGTCCCGCACTTACGGTGGCCGGAGATCGTCACGCGATCCCCTACGCCCGGAGTGTCTTCTGCGGCGGCTGGGGCGTGAGGAGGATCGTTCCCTCACGCGCTCCGCCTCCTCCTTAGCTAGCGAGACGGCGTCCCATTCCCTCTCGCTCCGCATCATGGCCTGAACCAAAGCCGGACGCGAGAGGTCACCGTCGCCGATCACATCCCTAAGGACACGGCGGTGCTCAGCCCATGCAGGGCACACCGCTACTGTATGCTCCACCGTGTCCTCCGGGTGATCCACGCAATGCCGACACCCGGGCGTTTCCTCCCGCCGAATCCGAAACAGGAACCTACCGAAACTTCCGTGTCCGGTAAGCACCTGCGTCAGGCGGTAGGTGAGGACGCCGTGACGCCTCTCTAGCCACTCCTCAAAGAGGGGACTTACCGCTGCTATAACAGCGAGCCCAGTCATCCAATAGCTACTGTCTCTGTACTGAAATATCTTTATTTTCTTACCTGTGTACCAACTAACTTGACTGACTGTACCTCAAGGGACTGTTGGTTTCAGTTTTGTATTGTTGTTATTTATTAATTTTGATAATTTTATATACACTGCGTTTTACTATAACTTGTATTAATTGTACGGTGTAAACGGAACGCTCCCAAAAGCCGCATAAATATGATGGAAAAATATAGTTGTATTTCTAAAAAATAAGGAATTCATTTTTTTTTGTATAATAATAGTTGTAATCAACTGCTTAAGGCTGATGTTGCACGAATAACACGAAAACAATAATAATCAATCAATAAAAAAAATCATAAAATTAAAAAAAAATGTAGCGGTTTTTCGGAAGCGTTCGGTTTACACCCTTTATATAATTATTTATTTGATATAAATATTATTTATGTATTTTTGCATACAGTAGAAGCTCTTTATTCGCGGGGTATGCGTTCCGTAAATATGCCGCGAATACAGAAACCGTGAATATGGAATGGTAATTTGTATGGGGTTAAAGGGGATACGTTCCTAGATGACGAAATTAAGAAGCAAATAGTAGATAAAAAAAATGTTTAATTGAACTTTCTGATCATACAGATTGTATGATCAGATCATGTATTTTTTTAGGTTACGCACCGATATTTCGAATAAAGAAATCTTAGACCGCGAATATAGGAATTGGATCACACTTTTTCAAACCGCGAATAGTGAAAACGCGAATAAGGAGCTTCTACTGTGATTTTAGCTTTTCTAATGGTGATTATACAAATTATTGTTATATTTTTACTTTTATTTAAACACATCCTTAAAATGACATCCAACACAAAAAATAATAAGTAAAAACAACAAAAGTACTCACAAAATATCACCAAGCTCCACATATTAGGTTGAACACACACTAACACTAAACCTTAACAGATAGGCATAGAGTTTATAATGCACTGGTAGAACAAAACAAATGTGTCCACACACCTGTACACCACTGTACTATGGGCCTCACTCAGTGAATGAACTGCCTACATCTACGCACAGCTACCTTTAACCCTACCATATGCTATTGCGGCAAACTGAGAGTCGGCAACACTTGTGAATTGATGGTAATATAGATGGTGTCTTAGCAATCGTTAGCTGCTTAATGGAGTAACAATACAGTATGGAAATCACTCATATGACAATTAAACTACAAGTAGGTACTACTCGTCCACACAGAAGCATACTACAACTAAATATTTCAACGAAAACCGAAAATTAAAAAAGAAATTTAAACAAAATAAATAATTAAATTAATTAAGTATTAAATTCTGTGTGGACAGCTCCATGTTTCTTGATCAAAGAAAAGCTGTAATGTTGTAGGTTGTCTAGGAATGTTACGCATATGTGGCATGGCTGTTATAATGCCATATTTGTAGAGTGTGATCAAATTAGCTCAAAGAGATTTGCCTTTTTTGGCTTACCTACTGGGCCTAATTCGCAATTTTTTTGTATATTTCAGCAAAGATAAAAAGGTGTAGATAGCGCTCAGAAATTGGCACATTAGAAAGAAAGAAAGGAATTAAAATGTGGACAATTGGCACTTGTTAATAATAAATACGGTACAGTATATAGAGTGGTTGGTAATGTGTTACGCATTATGTTAAAGGAAAATCCAGTTACGACATCTCTTTGTATTTGCTTCATGGAGAGGTCATACTTTCTTGTCGTTCAAGGGGTCGAATTGAAGTGACGTGATACTGGTTTTACAGAAAATAAAAAAAATCTTTAATGGCACGGTATCCGAATATGGAAATATGATCACCGTCTATTATACGTCTACCACTTAGGAAATTAAAAGATGTGAGACAATCTCATTCTCAGGAAGATTTTGACACATGAATAGAATGAAGATGATTCGATATAAGTCATCATCATCATCAGCCGAGAGACGTCCACTGCTGAACAAAGGCCTCCCCCTTAGTCCTCCATAGGTATAGGTCATTTACACGTAATTACCTAGTTTCTATGACTATGTACGTACACACATAAATCAACAAGTACATAGATCCTATATAAGCAATTCTTACATATATCATTACATTGGGTACTGATATTCGTTCACAAAGCACTCATGGTAGGTTAGTTAAACATTGTTCACAATATTTATGATCCGTTCATACAATGGTGGTATATACACCCTTTGCTTTTTGCCACAGTCGCAAGCCGATATTTACTAGTCTTATAAATTGATCGATTATGTCGAATTCTTATTCAATACCTACAATGTCATAGACACTGTGACATACATACATAATATAGGTTGACTGCGCGGTTGGTGCGGTGGCTGGGCAACTGGCTGCCGCGCAACGGGTAGCGGGTTCGATTCCCGCACGGAGCAACTCTTTGTGTGATCCACAAATTATTGTTTCGGGTCTGGATGTCATGTGCATGTGAACTTGTGTAAACGCCCCCACGACACAGAAGAAAAATCCTAATGTGGGGCAACGTTTTTTTAAAGAGAAGAGGAAAAGAGGTAGGTTGAATTTAATTAGAGTTTAGTTTATTATTATTATAACTATTGTGAGACATACTAAATTAACTAAAAATCACTGTTTACTTTCACTACTTAGTATACCAGTTGGCAGTTTTTTTTTCATTTGATGAGTCGACGTTTGGCCGCTATCTCGCCTGGTAGTAAGTGATGATGCGGCCTACGATGGAGCACGTCTGCCTATAAGAAACCTATTCACTCGGACCTTGAAGAACACCCAGGTTACACCCATTAGGAAATACACAGTTTTAATAAGTTTTTAAACTGACATGGTCACTAACACTAGAATTGGAACTTGAAACGGGATATTTACCATGTTTTTCTATTTCTACTCCGATATTTCCGAAAGTTCATCCGTGATCATGGCACTTGCAACAGTGCCGAAATATCGGTATAATTCTAGTTTTAATAAGATCAGCAATAGATTTACTCATTTCATTTATCAGGTCATATTACTAAGCCCAAGTCCCCAAGCAGGTCCATTACTTAACCAGACAATGTAACATATGGCAAAAAGCATTTGATATTGATTGTCATGTGAATGCCGGCAAAAACGACCGCTGTACCAATACGCTGTACCGACGTCTCATACTCGTGAACAAACATAATAATTGCACACTGCACTGTTAGGTTTTATGCAGACAAGCAACTTAGTTGCTTGATTGTTGCGCGACAGTTTTTATTTAATAGTTATTTTTGTCAAACACATTAAAAGAACAGTCTTTACAAAATTTATAGGGCTTTTCACAAACTTTATAATGAGTCAGTTTGTTACAAGTGACTAAATACTCGCTTTGATTTGGAAGTAACACAAAATTTATGTAAATTATGTTATAGGTAATTGTGGTATCCTATTCTTCTATGCATTATTAAACACTTTTAAGCGTACAGTTACAAAATATTTTATACTTATGATTGAGAAGCAACCAAAAGCAATATCTAAATATCACCGAGCTAATTGCGAGTCTGACAAAGAGATTTAGCGAGCGACTAGAAAGTTGCCCGTGTACATCGCATCATAGATGTAATAAAAGCATGTTCGTATTGTCGACCCATGTAACATGATTGCACATTGGACAATATGTGGAGCGTAAAGAAATATTAACTATGTTAATTAGTACTTTTCTTAATATTCATGCAAGTTTCACGTGGATTTAGACGATTTTGAATTACTTTGCTCTGGTTTTGTAATGTATCGACATAACTTTTTTTTTAAATGACACTTTGGTTGCTTTTTTGGTCAATTAAAAGATGATTTTGTTCATTTTGTATTCAATTACGGACTTTTATTGATATTTGACCGTATTAGACTGTGGTATTTTTACATAATTATTTAATGGGAAACTTCTATGTTTACAAGACTCTAATAAGTGTGCTACTAATCCTAAAAATCCTTTTCAGTGTGGGAATGGGCCGGCTCAACCGGAGTGATACCACGTCCTCACAGAAAACCGACGCTTGCGTTGTTTAGGTGAACACACTCCTGCATCTATCTCATGTTATATGTATAATAAGCATCACGTTGCCAACAAGTTTAATAAAAGAGTAAATTAAATGTCATACATGCAGACGACGACAGGTGGCGACACTATGGATATTGGATCTTTTCAACACAGAATATTAAAGTCTCCTCACGTAAGTTTATTGAAATATAGGTATTTTCTTACTGAAGCTTGACGGTGGAATCGAAAGAGAGAAAGAAATAAATACATTTAGGCTGCCTGTCCATCCAGGCAAAGCGAGGTAGTGGAGGGGAGAAACTGAGAAATATTAACTAATAGGATTTTTTTATGGGACAAGCCCGCCACAACCTCGCATGCCGCTGCAACCCCTGCAAGCCAGGTTCTATAGTAGATACAACCATGAAAACATCGGAACACTGAAGTCCGGCTCATCTTAGGGATATGAATGACTGTCTTGGATCCCGCAACGAAATAAATGAGAAGATTTTATTAGAGGGGAAGAAAAAGATAACTAATAAGAAAAGGATTGCCCAAAATCTGTGCACTAAAGGTAAGCGTCTACAGGCCCGCATCGGACGAATCGCATCAAACGGATTACTTTTTCAGACGGCGTCCACTGTGTCGGCAGCGTTCGGATTGCTGACGCGAGTATAGCAATCGGGTTGCCGATTCCACTTTCACTCGGATTTTTGGCATCGGCATTCCGTATGCCACGTCATCGGTACGCATCGCATTTAGGCATTGTCGATAAGCGGTGCGTACGATGCGGATAGGTTGCTTATGGGCAGACGTGCTCCATCGTAGGCCCCATCATCACTTACCATCAGGTGAGATAGCGGCCAAACGTCGGCCCATTTAACATTAAAAAAAGTGTACGCATTTGTATGCGTTTCTATACAAGACAAACCAAAATCTGTTGCGTGTAAAGCGTCCGATGCGTAAGATTTTGGACGCTTACCTTAAAGAGGAGTGGAGATTTTGTACCTCGCTCCGTTCTGGTGGACAGACAGCATAATTCAGATTCGTAGACTGATTAAAATATCCCGTTAGTTTCATCTGCTTCTGAATAGAATAATATGCTGGAAACGCATGCGGTTCACGTATTTTTACTATTAGTGATCCTTTTCTTATGTGAAGGTAGGTAATATTATATTTTTCTAGTTCGGTGAATTTTTATAATACACCATGTTGTACATGCGTCATATAATTTGTTAGTGTAATATTTAGCTATATCATTGCCGTTTATAATATGAATTCCATGGATGTAAGTCTTTAGCCATATTTACACCGGTTCTCCTATAGTTAGCAATCCAAATTAGATTAAAGGCTAGTATTAAGTTCCAAAATATTAATGTTTTATTATTCCACAATGGCAAAATGTTCCGACCAATGAACATTCGAGCCGAACCAAATCCTAGGGTGCGGGCACCCTAGGATTTGTGTGTGTATTCGCTGGTTTTGCTTTGTGCCAAATGTTTTCTAGTTTGCAACCACATAACGGTCATATTTCAATGTACAGTCGACTCTCGTTAATTCGAAACGTAGTGGGACTTTTAATATATTTATTTCGAATTACCGGATGTCCTAGGGACCTCATGATAACTTTGAATGACCGAGAGGTTCGAATTATCGAAGGTTTGAATTATCGAGAATCAACCGTATCTACATCTAGGTATTACTAGACTAGAAGTTAGAACAAAAGCGTAATGTGACGAATACCGAGTTATTTGCCCACGTATAGTGTATGTATTGATCAATGCGGGCATGACATCCGTATCTAGGGCGCTGTGAGATTAGCAAACGTTCTATCTAATCTTTATTGGTACGTTGTTACAAGGGGACATTGTTTACATATGAGAGGGAAGGACAATACTTATTCTAAATACTACCTCGTTGTTGGAGTGATTGGAAACGCAACAACTGAGCAAAGGAATTCGATTCCTAGAGTCCGCAAAAGAATTTTTTTCAGCTGTTTTCATACAATCTGAAATATTAAATAGATTATTTTAAAACGTTAGACTCGTATTTTTTATTTTCTTACGGAAACATATACTTTCAAAGACATATTGCATGACGTCACTTCTAGGTACGTCTTATACGTAGAAATGATGCATTTGCTCCCACGCCTCAACTTTGATTCGTTTTATCTAAGGATTGTTTTATTTTATGTCAAAATAAAAAATACGTGTCTAATATTTTTTCATTACCCATCTAACGGACTAAACTTTTCATACCCCATCATCATCCTTATTAGTAAAAAGTGAATATTACATTCTATTCTAACACCTCTGTCTTTACTTTTCAGTGATACACATCCTAAAACGTTTTGTATGAAGTACATAGAATACTGCAACAATCTCTTGCATCTATATACACAAATTAATTCAGCTAATATTCACTACAACATCTAAGTACTTGGTATCTATATGTTGCAGCATTCAGGTTTATGCCAACACATTCGGATGCAGCATCCCGTATCTCACGAGTTCCCAGGAGAGGTGTGCTCGCAATGCAGCGTATGAATGGCAGCGCTTTGAATTCTGATCTCAAGTGTTTGCTACTAAACGTATTGGGGTCCGATATATTCATTTTGCTAATTGATGAAATTTGCTTGTTTAGTAGTTTCAAGTGGCTGTGTTCAGTGAGGGTATGACTCTAGTACTTATATTAATTAGTAGCTTGATTTTTGGGTTTATAAGTCAGACTATGGAGTCGGAAATTCCTTGGTCATCCAAAACACTAGAGGTTTGGCTTGAATTTAAGGGTTGTTGGGGAATCGGGGATTGAGATGATTGGGAAGGGAGGTAACTGGGTCTCCGATAACCTCACTCTTATGACGAAACACAACACAAACGTTGTTTCACGTCGGTTTTCTGTGACGCCGTGGTATCACACCGGTCGAGTCGACCCATTCGTGCCGAATCATGTCTCTCCCACATTTAACGTATCGTTGGTCAAGTGGCAAATACAACTGTCGAATAAAGAGTTTCTGCTTCGATACCCGGATCAGGTTAGTTAGGATTACTCATGTCCTTCGATTTTGTTATTGTTAATATCTACATCATTTTAATTAAAACCTGTTCGTCAGTAAGCATAATAATTATGCAAACAAAAACATGTACAATGAGAGCAGCTAATGAAAGCACTACTACATGCTCTTGCTACCTATAAAAGCTTAATATTCAGCGCATATGAGCGCCATTTACAGCTTCAGTTCACAAAGGACAGAGGCCAACGAAATGAGGACTCATTTTCTATGGAAAATCCAGGTCCGGTATAAATGAGATGTATCACAAAGTACCTATGTAGTGACAGCAAATAAAAATACTTTCGTCACAAACTACTCTTCTCTTTTCTTCAATTAAACAGAGGGATCACGTGATGGAAAGCAATTAACGCCATTGGACACCCGCCTCACTTGAGACCGCATGCTCCATGCACCACTGCGCTCTCTGGTAGATCAGAACTTTGTAAATTTTTAATGCTCATTCCTTCTATGCTCGAGAAGAGGGTTTTTGCCCAGCAGTATGATAGTTACAGAATAAGCGTGCTTTTCAAGTAGAGAGGAATCTCTCGCCAATATATGTGCTGCAAAGATGTAACACATAAGCTGTGAAAATATGTGACCATTTCCACTGATACTAAGGTAAGTAGTTGTACGAGGAAGACGTGATGTATCGATAGTGGGAAGTCATATAGCACGCATACGTAACACGCCTTCATATTACGCATCTTTCTATATAAAAAAAACATAGCTTAGCTAAGTCCGTTTCCACCAGTGCTATGCTATGTGTACCAATGAATATGAGAGGTGGAAGCCAAACGCATCCACAGCAACGTAGCATGACACATATCTGATGGAAAAGTACCCTATACTGATTTCTCCTCTGACCTCTGTATGAAAATGTTTTTCTTTGAAAAGGTCTTTCGATATCTTTAATATATGTCACGTTTAACATATTCCTCTAATGATTACCATTACCAAAGAGCTCTAAGCTACATAATTTAAAACTACAACAAAAAAAAAGAATGATTGAAATTCACTTCCATATCAGCTGTCAGGGTTGTCAGTTGCAACTCCATTGTATGCTAAATGCAATCAATTTTATCCAGTTTTTTACATTACTATGTAAAATAGGACTATCCGTCGTGTGAACAGATTTATAGTAAAATGACACACATATATCAGACTGTGAGAGAAAAGATAACATTTATAGGTACACTCGTTGTTGCACGCGATTTCGGTCGCGTAATAATTGCTCTTAGTTTAATTTAATAGTCACAACGGTAAAGTAACTGACATTACACATAAGTAAAACATAGTTAAACAGGGATTAACAGCATACCATTCATAAGTTCCCCTCGCGGTAGAAGTATCTCTAGAAGTAAAATCTTCAAATTCTAGAACCAATTCAACTCCAAGTGGCCTTTTTCCGACCACTGCTGGACATAGGCATTTTCGTAAGCACATCCTTGAGTTTGATCTCCAGCTTTTCGTATGTAATTTTAACAACCGGCTGAGTGTCCCCTATACAACCCTTACTTAGACGTAGTCTTCACGCCAGAAATTTCACTACCCGTAATAAAAAATAACCTGGGGTCTTAGTACTAGTTTGCATTGCGTTCAACGGCGGCGCTGTGAGTGCGTTCGGCGCTGTGAGTGGTTAGTTCATTGGAGCCGGCCAATCAAAGCGCCGAACGCAGTCTCGTTTCTATCCAACTCGTACTAAGATCCCTGTATGCTAATTCTGGGCTATAGTAATATGTCGCTTTGCTAAGTATCAACAAATTTGTTTCATTCCGTGCTGCTATTTTGACATGAAAAAATAACAAATATACAAACAAACATACATATAAACGTTCACGTTTTCATTAGCATAGATTCTTAATGCTGTGATGAAAGATCCAATGTGTTTTGCTATTTCAATTAATTATTTCACGGCTATTGTGATACATGGATATTTAAAATAGCTTTATACTTGGATAAAAATCTATTCGGAGTAGTTTAAAGTACCAAGATTTATAAGTCTGTTTATAGTGTGATTAGATTGATAGTTGCTCGTAGTTAGTTTGTTACACAGGATTAATGAAACTAGAAATGTCTTTTTATCAAGAAAATGAGCCCAGTACGGTAATAATAGGCTCACCCTCTATTACATGGGACTTATGACACAAATGGTGAAAATTGGGTGTACATTGTATAGCGACATTACGTGCCGTAATGTGCAGCTCTGCCTACCCCTTCGGGGATAAAAGGCGTGACGTTGTGTTGCCTGTATGAGAATTTGTATTAGAAGGTATAACGTTTGGAAGAGTATTTTTTCGCAGTACTGTTGTAGAAAGAGTGCCTAGTTATGCGTATTAATTTACTAGTTGCAGTTTCATATACCTATTTCAGTAAATAGAAAAACATGTACCTTTAAAATAGGTATAGACGTATACCTACGTATATTTTGTTACCTTATCTGTTGTCAATCCTAGACTTCACTAGAACTAGAATGGAGTCATGGGCAAAATTTCACACTTCTATAGTACTTCACTCATCTCGAGAATACTGTTGAGATTACAATCAATATACCGTAATTATTTTACTTAGGTAAAATAAATATATTACGCTTGTGTCTGGGAGCTCCATCTTTGTTTGTGTGATCTCGGGGTTGAGTAAAACGTTATTGGGGATTTATCGAACAGTCTTCTATAATAGCACTGAGCCTTTAAGAGTGGATGATCATCCAATGTCTTCTCTTGCCTTGGGCGAGGCAAGGGGGAGTGTCAGACTCTTACTGACTAAAAATCACTCTGTTACTACTCCTGCTCTTTGAACCGGAACCCCGGTAAATCTATTAAGTCGTCTGCAGCTCTGGCTCCAGCTGTGGTTCTGAGGGTCTGATGGCTTTTTGAAGCCGTACGCACGGATCTGGTTTTGGTCGGGTGGAATAGTACCGAGTCTGGAATTGTGCCGGGTATATGCCAATAGCTCTAAATGGAACGTACCTATAACCTCTACTTAACTCTTGGGGATATAAAATGCGTTTCTCTTGCGTTATGTACTTTTAATATCGACATTATGAGTAACACCACATACATTACACAGCCAAAGGCACATATTCGAAAAGTCTTTGTCTCACAAAGTTGACAATGTACAATATCACGTGTTTTATAGCAAATGGCGGGCGTATCTCGTTGTGGAAGTGTGTCGTAAAATTGATGGTCAGCCCGGTTTATGGGTGCAACAAGGATCGAGGCGAGATAAGCAGTACACAAACTGAAAGCTGTTTCTCGTGATAGTTTGTACTACTTGTTTATATTTGGAAAATTCATTTATTATCTGAGTTATTTGGTATAAGTACAGGTAACGTAAATCAAGCCTTTTTTTGAGCGGTGAAAGCTATCCTATGAGTTCTCCCGCCTTGGGTGAGGCGGTTGGTAGTGTCAGACTCTTACTGACTAGCTCAAGGTAAAACAAGCCTTAGAGTGGAATCCCCAGGGGAAAAGGGAGCGTGGTGGTCCTCGGCAAACCTGGTGACGTACTGTAGTGGCGGAAGCTGCGGGCATCGGCCTGACATGGAGCGAGGTGAAGCGAGAAGCTCAAGACCGATCGAAATGGAGGATCTCTGTGGACGCCCTCTGCCCCATCTAGGGGATATAGCACCTTAAGTTAAGTCACAGCTAAGGAATTAACGATTGATTTGTGTAGTATTAGGAATAGTAGTGACTATTGGTTGTCATTTATAAACATGGGTTGTAGAAAGAGTCATCAGTCAGTTAAACTCTAAAAAAAAAAAAAATACTAAACAATTTCCTTTATTAGTTAGTTTCCGTTAATAATACGTGTGTAAACCGTGATTTTTAGTTAAATTAGTATGTCTCACGATAGTTATTAAAAAAAAAACAGTTACCTATTTAAAACCCCACAATGCACGAGATGACACGAAAATACGAGCATTAACAAATGGTATAAACAAATAAAACACGTTGTTTAGTTCGGTATTAATAGAGTTATTGGGTCACGCGACACATTCATCGCCATGATGTATTTATTGGGGCTACGGTTACGAGACATGCTGTTTTGGTTTTTCAACTATTCTTTAAAGAAAAGCTTGTTTTAAGAAAGAGCGGTCGAATAGTTAATAGATTAAATACGTAATGTAACACCTCACATTGTTCGAAGCAGTTTCTAGAAAAAGATGCGGTTAGTTCAACTTTCCTGTCAGAATATCCCTGCCTCACGTATTGCCGGCGATCACGCAAATAACTAGCAAAGAACCCAAGAAGTTTAAGAGAAAATCTCTCTTGAGGTCTTCCCAGCTCCCTTGCTGGGAATTTTTGGGTTATTTGAAAATTTCTCAGAAGTATCACGGAGTCTGAAAATGTGCCCGGTATATGGCAGTAGGTTCACCCCGTATTACATGGTACTTATAACATAAATTGTAAAAAGTGAGTGTACATTGTACAGAGGCATTACGTGCCATAATGTGCCTACGCCTTCTAGGTTAAAAGGCGTGAAGATATATTTTCTTATAACCATGAACCTAAAATGTACCTTTAACTATCCAATCCCTACGAACAATAACAAACCCTTTACCCGTCACATTGTTTGTTTGACCTTTCGGATCAGATAATTATGTTAATCAATTCGGCTTTCGGCTGACAAATCTCACATTTCTCGATGTTCTCCAATGACACAATTAGCTGATACTGTCGTTTCGATGACGTAATCACGTGTAGGGCAGAGGTCTTGTTAATTATGCACGTGGGTAGGCAGGGCAGTCTAGAAAGTGGAATGACGTTCGTTTTCTTATGAAGATGACGTAAGCGTGATGTTTTTGTTTTTTTTTATTTGGTTTTGTACTGAATTTTCTTTGAGTTTTCTTTTAATGTACTGTGTATTTTTTTTAATATACTTACTGGCCGAGTGGTCGCAAGTGCGACTGCTGGAAAAGGGGTCTTGGGTTCAATTCCCGGGTAAAGTATTAGGTAGGTACTGTGGATTTTTCATCTTATCGAAAATTTCTCAGTAGTAGCACGAAGTCTGGAATTGTGCCCGGTGGGAGAAATCATTGAATGATTTTCCACCTTAAAATTTTCTACCTTAATACCTTCAAAAAAACTAGCACAATATAATACTTACAGAAGCCTCAAAATTCTAAAAACCTATTGGACACACATCACATCACAGCCATTAGACATATCTTTATATACAACAATCTGTATAAAATGGTACTAAATCTTGCGGCCACCACATGATTAACATATAAAAACATATCATTATGTTAATACAGAGTAATTCCGTGAATGATTACGTTATATACGTAATTCGGTTATGTAAAAGTCGCAAGAAAACAATAAAATGCTGCTGGCAGCTTATTATTGTAATTTTATTGATTAATTTATGGTTGTTGGGACGATTAGTGACTTGATTTTGAGGTTATTTATAATATAAATTGTGAAAAGTGGGTGCATCTTGTGCAGTGGCATTGTGTGGTGTTACAATGTGCATTGTGCAACCTCTGTCCTGCAACTTTTGAATGGAAAGGTCTTGGGTGAGAGAAGTAGGTCATTTTGGCTATTTTGATTTTAATCAGACACATTGTGATAGATGTAGGTTGCGGAGAACCCTATTGATATCTAATATAAAAGTATCATGAAGATGGTGATGAGAAATTGATATTTCTTGCGTAAACACCAAATGGGCTTAGGACAGCCAAAAAAAGAATAGAGATGATATTAGCGGGACCAAGATCATTAGACTGTTACTGGATCATAAAGGTAGGCGTCCACAAACCCGCAGCGTACGCATCGCACGCAACGGATTTTAGTTTGTCTTGTATAGAAACTCGTACAACTGCTTCCACTGTTCCGCATTGTATCGATGTCGTCGTACGGAATGCGCACGATGCGTGCGATGCCTACGACATGGCTCTGTTGACGCTTACCTTTAGCTAGATGGAAAAAGTACCAATATTTTTAAGGGGGGAAATTAACCTATGAATTATCAAAATCATGGGTGAAGAAAATACCTATACTACGAACACAATCACAAAATAACTACAATCACTACAAAATCCACTTTATTTAGCCTTCAAATAAACCCAGGCAATTTCTTCTGAATTATAAAACCCTGCCTTTTTGTACAGTTTACAAGCGCTATAGTTATCCAGTAGACAATAAGCATTCACAATTCTTCCCTCTTTTATTAAGACATTGCTTACTAACTTCAAAAGCAGCTCAGCATAACCTTTCTGCCTATGACCTTCAGCAGTATATAAATGCAACAGGTTCCCTGACTCATTAATAAGGACCCAGGATAGTAAGGTCCTGTCCTTATAAAGGCCGTAACCGCACTTCAAGTTGATGAGGAGTTCGAAGTACGAAGCTGATGTTGGGTAGCGATGAGGCCACGTGGAGTCCACCAGGTCTAGGTATTCATTTGTCAGGAGCTTGAAGGTGATGCCATCGGGTAAGCTGAAATTAGAGAGAAATATGCATAATGTCAAACCTTTTAACCATCAAACAAGTAGGCTTTCTTTAAGTAGGAAATTCATCCAGTTAATTCTCTCGCCTTAGGCAAGGCAAGAGGGAGTATCAGACCCCTACTGACTAAAAACCACCCCGTTCCTACTTCTGCTTTTCGGGCCACCGGAGAAGATCGAGCAAGCTCCTTAGGTTACTCTTTTTCAATCAGGCAACATGAACAATGTAAGACCTACTTTTCACCAATTATAATTATGAATCACGTGTGAATCTATTGCATTACACCGGGCCACAACCCCAAACTCCAAACAATATTAAAAAAAAAAATGCTTCAGATCTGTCTGACCCAGTAACGGGAGCCAAAGACCCCTAGCTCGACAGTCACACTTGCAGACATAATGACTAACGGGGCCTTCTATGATTATCAAGTTAAGGATTATTTAAAGTGCTTCTTACCTGACGTCATAAAAAGTTGTAGTATCCAACATAAACGTATCTGAAGGCAGTATAAGCTCTATCTCCACATTGACATCACGAACCACTTCTTTCAACATATTGATCACATGGTACGGTGCGAATGGAACCTTGATAGCTCTCGACCAGTCAATTAGCTTGGTTGTTCTCAATGCAGTTGCTAGTTTGGAAGTGTCATCACTCGGACACTGAATTATTATCTCGTAGAATGAATGCTGTAAGAAATAAGTAAAGTTTAAGTACGGGAGAGCCATGCTTTCGTATGAATGGGCCGGCTCGACCGGAGTGATACCATCAAAAGGCCGGCAATGCACTTGTATTCTAACGCCACTGGTGTTTTGGGTGTCTATGGGCGGCGATTGCTTACCATCAGATGACCCGTCTGCTCGTTTGCCAGCTTATACCATAACAAAGATTAAGTGCAATATTCTCTTTTTACCAGTATGTTATGAGTCCCATCCTATATGTAAAACAGTATTTAATTTTAAGTACTTTATCATTGAAGAACTGTAAATTAAATCACCCAATTGAAACACTAAACACTGTCACAATGTCAATCAATTTCACAAGTTCACCACTTATCGACAAACAAAAACAAAAAACAACAATCACTACACCAACTTGAAAATCTTCCACGATAAATAACACAACGTTACCTTCTCATTCAACGCCACCATTCCATTTTGGACCTCACCAAAAGGGCAATAGATTCGCATATCGTATTTAATTCCTTGGGCCATCCATCTTCTTTGATTATCTAACACTGTGTACCCAGAAACTCCTCTGGTCCAGTCCTTTCTGAAGACATTTTGAAGCTCGTCCCATCTCTCCGGAGGCAAATACTGCAATGGTTCTTGTGACATTATTCGTGTGCAACTGTTGCTGTACTATAAATATACTTGTCCTTTTATCTGAGCGTTTATTGCTCTCGTTTTAATACTAGTTGTCGTGCTCGGTGTTGCTTATTTTTATTTATTTTTAGTGTCTTTATTAAGTAGTTGAAAACTGGATTAATTCATTTTATGTTTAGTAGTTGTACCTTGCTAAAAATGACTAAAAATGTTCGATTAGGTATCTTCAAATGGCATACTTGGGCGTCCCCTGCTGACTATCTTGAAGCACATGCACATCAACGACCTGCTTAAGCCCGGTATCTTTGGGTATGCAGATGACAGCACAGTTGTTGAAAGGTATGTGTCCGATGCGCGGACTAGCGGAACATAGATCCGGTCTCTAAGAGAATCCATGGTCGAACGGTTGAACTCGTCCTTGAAGGCGGTCTCCGATGGGGGTGACGCCAACTTGGTCAAGTTCAACGCTACCAAAACCCAGGCGTGTCTATTCTCTGCCAAACGGAGTCAATTTCCGCTGACTCCGACTTTCCGAAATGTGTCCGTTCCGGTAGCGGATCATCTTGAGCTTCTGGGCGTAACTCTATCGCCAACGCTTAACTTCGGCTCTTATATAGAGTCGAAGGCGCATCTGGCTGGTAGGAAGTTGGGTATCCTCTCGAAGGTGAGACGGTTCTTCACACCGAAACAACTGCTGAGCCTGTACCAAGCGCAGGTTCGGTCATGTATGGAGTACTGTTCTCACCTTTGGGACGGCTCGGCCAAATACCAGCTGGATGCGCTCGAACACATTGAAAGGCGTGTCAAGAAGCTCATCAATGATGATGCGCTTGTGGAGGCCCGGCTTCAAAGCCTTGAACACAGGTGCAAGGTCGCAAGCCTTTCCGTTTTTTACCGGATACATTTCGGAGAGTGTGCGGGGGAATTGCACAACTTGATTCCCCCTAGTCATTTTCATCATCGAACCACAAGACAATCGGCGAGGCGTCACCGTTTCATGGTAGATATCCCACCCACTCGCACGAAGCGCTTCGCTTCAAGCTTCCTTGTGCGAACTGCTAGGGAGTGGAACTCCTTGCCGGAGTCTCGTGTTTCCTGATGGGTATAACTTGGGTGTCTTCAAGGCCCGAGTGAATAGGTTGCTTATGGGCAGACGTGCTCCACCGTAGGCCGCATCATCACTTACCATCAGGTGAGACAGCGGCCAAACGTCGACCCATTAAATGTAAAAAAAAAGCAGTTAATCCAAGGAATAGTAAGATTTTGTTCAGCAGTGAATGACAACTTGCGCATGACCATGATTTAGAACGATCCCATGTTAATGATAACTGGAGACCTTATGATTCCTTTTTTTAATGGCGGAAAATCATCCAATAACTTCTCCCGCCTTGGGCGAAACGAGAGTGTTAGACTCTTACTGATTAAAAACCACCCCGCTCCTACTCCTGCTTTTCGACAAAATGCCCAGGTAAACCCGCTAGATAATCCGCAGCTCCGGATCAGACGATGTATAGTCTGGCTCTTTAATTATTTTAATACTGGTTAAAACTGACGGACAAGAGTAACATTTACATATAGATAGTGCACACGGTGTTACCACCAGTAACATTTAACAAGGACGGCTGGGTATATTAGTCCAATGGCTTATGTACCAGCATGATATTGTAGATACCTACATAAACAATCACACAAACATGATAAGATAAACGACATACACTGTCATGTTTTAATATTTAAATGAATTACGACACCGATATTATTATGTCAGTTATCATTGATATTGGTTCAATGTTAGTAGGTTATTCTTGATACGTTGACCCAAATATGGTTGTACATATCACATCGAGGTTTTCTAATTCATAGCTTTGTTCTATTAGCAATTGAGCTGTATTCAGTACATCCGGAGCTGCGGGCAATGTAACAGGTTACCGGTGCTCCGGCTCAAAGCAGGAGAAGGAACGGGGTGATTTTTAGTCAGTAAGAGTCGGACACTCCCTCTCGTATCGCCTAAGGCGGAAGAAGACATCGGATGATTATCCCCTAGTTTTAGTCAGTAAGAGTCTGACACTCCCTCTCGCCTCGCCCAAGTTGGGAGAAGACATTGGATGATTTTCCCCCCTTAAAAACCCAGTACATCTTCGCAGCAGCCGGTCCTACCTACCCACTGCACTAAACACGTGTTATCAAACCGAACGTAGATTGCAGACTTAAATAAAGTCTGTTGTTTATTGTGAGGTAGATAAATACTTATCTTGAAATACAACAAATACTTTTGTATGCAGTTAACTGATCTTTTGTAAAATGAAAGGACATACTTATATAGTTTTGTATTTATCATGTTTTTATGGTTCTTTGTTTAAGTATGAACTCTTTTTTTAAGGGGGAAAATCATCCAATGACTTCTCCCGCCTTGGGCAAGAGGGTGTGTCAGACTCTTACTGACTAAAAACCACCCTGTTTCTACTTCTGCTCTTTGAGCCGGAGCCCCGGAAAGCCTGTTAGGTAGTCCGCAGCTATGCGACCGGCATCAGCCCTACTGGGCCCCATCTGTAGTGGTCTGATGACTATGAAGCGTGTGTGGAGTGCGATGCGCCGTACGAACGGGTGTGGTTCTGGTCGGGCAGCGAGTTACTTTTGCTCGCAGTCCAAATCACATGCTTACAGTGCCTACGTACATCAAACTGCTTTTTACAAAATTCGTACCACACGTTGTTTGATTAAAGATGAAGTTTCTATAAAATCCTGAACTATTAATTTAGGAAATCGGTAATCATAATACACCATTCCCAAATCTAGTGATCGATCTCGAGATCCCCTTGTTGAGTTTGAGTGACATAATAACAACAGTTTACTATTTACTCCTTGGTACAAAAGTTATTTTACCGCGGTCATCAAACCTTCCGTTGATGTAGGGTTACCCTTTCATTCCAAAATGGCGGCTGTGGTCTACAGGGATGACCCATGTTATAGACAGACGTTTGTGGTACACCCCGATTATGTAGGGTCTATTTAGGACGAATACATAGGTTACGTTGAAACTATTGCTTGTGAATACTGTGGTATTCACTTAAAATGTACGTGATAAAGTGTGTGATGGAGCTCCATTCGAATTCCATATTACATAGTCGTCGCCTATGTAATAGTGTACTTAACAGTGTCAGCGTTATAAGACACCCGGCACAATAAGAAACATTTTTTTTTTGTAAATAGGATATATCTACTTATATACTGTAATCTATAAAGCTAAAGAGTTTGTTTGTTTGCACGCGCTGATCTCTGAAATAACTGGTTTAATTTGGAAAATTATTTTTGTGTTCAATAGTACATTTTATCGAAGAAGGTTATCTATTATATAAAAATAAGTCGGGTTTTCCTTCCTGACGCTATAACTTCAGAATGCACGAACCGATTTCCACCGTTTTGCATTCATTGGAAAGGTCTCGGGCTCCGTGAGGTTTATAGCAAAGAAAATCAGGAAAAAAATAACATTGGTGGCGAAACGGAGTTCGCCGAGTTTGCTAGTATGCTATAAAACATCACGCTACGATTAACAGCGGCCAAGTAGAGCAGGTGATACTGCGCGCAAGAAGCTAGTGTTTAATATTTTTTCTATTTATCGGATTCATTAGCTGTTTATTAGTGTCGCTTAAACTCGAGAATGCTTGGGCCGATTTGGCAAATGTTGGTCTTGAATTATTTGAGGAAGTCCTGGGAAGGTTGAAAAGCTGCGAAAAAAATTTTTGAGACAGTACGAAGTTTGCCGGGCCAGTTAGTACCAAAATAAAACAAAACATCCACCACACAAAAAAAAAAACATTTATTTGCTTCTAAAATAAATCCATGTAACATCCTCAGCGGGTACAAAACCTGCCTTAATATACAGCTTGCTCGCATTATAGTTATCAGGTACACAGTAAGCAATGACGACTCTTCCATCTTTCAGCAGATCATTACTGACCATCTTCAGAAGAACCTCAGCATACCCTTTCCTCCTATGTTCTTCAACAGTATAGAGATGTAACAGAGTCCCTGCCTCACTAATAAGGACCCAGGATATTAAATCGTTGTTCAGATATAGGCCATAGCCGTAGTTCAGGTTGATGAGGAACTCGAAGTACGTGTCTGATGATGGGTAGTTGTAGGGCCATGTGGAGTCAATGAGGTTGAGGTGTTCAGTTGTCAGGTGCTTGAAGGTCACGCCGTCTGGTAGACTGCAAGTGCATGAGAGGTTTGGTTAATATGATGGGTAAAGAATTTGGGGAGGCCCTGGTGTCCTGAATTACAGGTTTCGGTTTAGTTTAGGCACCAGTCTCACACAAATTAATAATATGTGTGTATGTATCAACTTATACCTGTGACTTATACCAACACGTGAGCACGTCATCATATTGTGTAGCTAATAAGTTTGTATTTTACTGTTTGTAAAAGAAAAATAAACATTTATTATTACTAACAAAAAAGATGATACACTACTGCACTAGATCTTTATATCTATAGGTATGCAGAACTTGCTTATATTTACTTGGTGAGTGTTATTTGGTAAGTGAAATTATATGTTTGTAAACGTACTCATGACACAGGAGAAAAAACCTAGTACGCGACCTGTGGCAATTTAAAAAAAATAGTAACTATGTAGGTTACGACTGACTGTTTAATCATCATCAAAAGAAACAGAATCATCACTTCTTTATCAAATCTGACTCGGGATATGACTGTGGAAAAATGAGTGTAGGGCTTGTTCTACATTGTCTGATTAAGTTTCAGTGATGTAATCGATGTAAACTCTTTAAACCATTTGTTAAATAAGTTGACGGCAACTTAATTAAATATTGTGAAACAGGCCTATAACATACACTTCCACCTACACATGTTGGCGTGCTCGTCATAAGTTTAAGTCTTTGACTGACAGTCAGTCAACAGACTGATAGAAAACTGTTGAAGGCAAATCCTCCGCTAACGTCGGTCACCAGTGACCACCACGGCGTTCAATGTGTTTAATAAACGCTCATAATAAGTTTAATTGACAGCGCAATTGGTGCGTTATCTGGGCTAGTTTTTAGGTTTAGGTTTTATTCTCGCACAGAACAATTATTTGTGTGATCCACAAATTGTTGTTTCGGGTCTGGGTGTCATGTGTATGTGAAATTATACGTTTGTAAGCGTACGCACGACGCAAGAGAAAATCCTAGTGTGGAGAAAAGTATGTCCTGTCAAAAATAGACTTACCGGATATCCTTATACAGTTCAGTTGTGTCCAAGATATGAGTGTCGTAGGGAAATACCTCTTCCACCTCTATGTTAACATCATGCATGATTTCATAAAGGAGGTTCACCACGTTGCGCGGTGCGAACGGCACTTTCACAGATTTCTTCCAATCAATTAGTTTTGTTGTTCTCAATGCAGTTGCTAGTTTACTCGTGTCATCACTCGGACATTGAATTATTATCTCATAATATGAATCCTGGAACAGAAAATTAAATAAATAAATTATGTATTGTAAAGTAATTTCGTCCTAAAGCAGATTTTTCCGGAAAAGTAAAGTACGGGAATAATTTATCATCAAAAATAAATATTTAAGAATTGATTTACTGCATTTATTAATATAAAAATTAAAAAGGAAAGGTGATTGTTACTTTTTCGTAAAAATATTTTTATACTCTCGAAACTCAGCGCCATCTATGTAACAACAAGTCAAATTGCTTCAAAATTAGTACGTGTGAGTATCGCTAGATGGCATGGTATCTATTTAATGAGCTTTAAAAATTATACTTGTGACAAGGTCTATTACTAAAACATACTGATCGATAATTTTAAATAATCTCAAAGTAATTTATTTAGGTTAAATGATGTACTTGAACACGTTTAACTGAAAATTATTAAAAAAAATACCTCAAAAATAAAAGCATTGACCTACCTTCTCATTGAACGCAACCATTCCATTCTGCATATCACCATAGGGGCAATAGATTTTTAAATTGGTCTCCATCCCCTTGGCCAGCCATCGTCTTTGGGTGTCCAAGACGGCATAACCAGACACTCCTCTTGTCCAGTCTTCCCTGAAGACTCTCTGAAGCTCCCCCCATCTCTCTATGGACAGGTACTGTAATGGTTCCTCCGACATAATTGGTGAGTAACTGTCCTTAAGACGTACACAGATGCCTTTTTATCTTGCCTTTTATTGGTCTTGTTTTTATACTAGTTACACCATTAGGCGTTGCTTACACCTATTTTATTTTTCAATTTTTTATTTATCTTATAGACTGATTGTTTTTTTCTGAGTTTAGGTGTGGCTTATGTAAGATACTTATTGAAGTTATGATATGCAATTACCTTTTTTTTGAAGGGGGAAATCATCCAATGACTTCTCTCGCCTGGGCGACGCGAGAGGGAGTGTCAGACTCTTACTGACAAAAAACTATCCTGTTCCTACTCCTGCTTTTCGAGCTGGAGCCCCGGTTACTTGCTACGTAGCTCTCAGTTTTTACCTTATATTAGTTGTTAGTATTTGGATTTTAAAGTCGATTTTTTTAATAACAAAATCAACAAACGCCAGGACACACCTACCTATCTTTATATTTATTTTAGGTATGTACCGCATTTGCATTCAAATGCGTTGAATGATCTAGTTTGAATTAGTAAATGATAAACCGACTCCTAAGCTGTATCTTACACCTAGTTTTTTAATGCATGTTTTCCTTTTTTTTTCATTGTAAAGGTAAGTATATATTGGACGATCAATACATATTATTTTCTTGTTAACTTCTAAGAAATAAAGATTATTTATTATTATTTACAAATCAACATACAGATTTATTCTACTACATGTTTAATACTGTCATGTGTTTTATCAATTGCGTCTATTCTATGATGCAAGGTGGCAATGAAAATTATGTTTGAATATGATTATCGTCATAGGTGACAGATAGTTTTATTTACCAAATGTTATAATTATAATTAAAAATCTAATTATAACCGGTTTATTATGGAAATCGTTGTAAAATGTTTGTTGACTCATGACTTTGGCTGTCGAGTGACGAAATAACAGTTTTAGGTAGTTTCGTTTCGGTATTGAAAGAAAACTGTTGAAGGAAAATCCTCCGCTAAGCGTCGGTCTCCAGTGTCCGACGTGGCGATTAACGTGTTAAGATATACTGTAAGAACTTAATAAAGAATCTTAGAAAACTCGAAAAAAAAGACACATTAATCTAACCCTAGAGCCTTTGCTTGATAAGCGCGTTCCTATACTCAAACCACGAGGCTAGATATAGATTTCAGCCATGATCGTCCCACTGCAGGGCAAAGGCGTCTCTACACTCCTCCCATTCCTATCTGTTTGAAGCATTTAACGGCCAATCCTTGTTATAGATATCGAATTCATCCCACCATCTCCTTGCCGCGATATCTGTGGACCAACCAACGAGGTAATCAAGAAAAACGTCCTCTGCAAAACAAACACTGTAGTTTTAACATGCACAGAAGAACCTACTTACGATTCGTATACACGCGAAAATTTATGTGAAGAGTAATACTAATTTAGTTCATAAATAAAACCGACCAAGTGCGAGTCGGACTCGCCCATGGAGGGTTCCGTAACAGCAAGTAGATGACATTATATAAAAGTTGTTAAATAACTTGGTTTTACATAGTGTTTGTATGAACGACAAAGTTATATTTGCGGTTTTTGAAAATGTTTTATTTCTTAAAAACTGAAAGTGATATCTCATTCAAACCATTTTTTTATTTTAAAAGTTAGAGGGGGGGGAGGCACTCATTTTTCCACTTTCGAACTTTCAAACGATTGATTTTGACGGAAAGTGGTTGTAGGAACCTTAATGTCTTTTTTAAAGACCTATCCATAGACACAATCACAGATATATTAGCTGAAAAAAAATACTAATTAATTTAATTTTTTAATTTAATATTTTTTATTCAAAATTCAAATAGTGGTTACCAAAATACATCATCCTACAAAGTTTCAACTATATAGGCCCAACAGTTTCGGAAATAAATTTCTGTGACATACGGACGGACAGACAGACAGACAAACATGACGAATCTATAAGGGTTCCGTTTTTTGCCATTTGGCTACTGAACCCTAAAAAGAAAAGTTCCTAATAGGATCATAAAGGGAAATACGTTGAAAATTTAATATTTCATATGAAAATGCATTTTCCATGATAGTTTATTACGCTTTATTGTTGAGAAAAGTAGCCATAGCGGTTGTTTTTAGTTATAAAATGTATCGTAATATTGTTGCAGCTAATAATAAGTACTCAAGGAAAAGCCGGCTTCATTTTCTACTCGTGGAAATGCATCATCTTTGACCTCCCTATATTCAATTATGGAAGAAAATGTTATTTACTGGAGAAGCTTCTTTTTCGTATTTTAATAAAGATTTTGAAAGGAATTGAGCATTTTTTTCAGCTTGTTGGTGAAGTGGTCGATAGCGAGCAAGATTTTTTTTTAAATCTCAATTTTTATTAGGGCTTTTTTCTTAATAGAAACATGATAGCCCCATTATATAATACAAAATACAGTACATAGAAAGCAGCAAAACCAGGTTTAGCTTGCCCTTAAACTTAAAAAAGAAATTGTCAAATGAAACAGAGATCTAGCCTCAGGTGATAAAGGAGATGCCAAAATGCTATTAAAAAACCAATAAGTTTTAGGTTACAATTTTACATCGAGCACGACATATTATTACCCGACTGCGCCAGAAGGTTATCGTATTTACTGTGAGAGTGACACTGGATATATCAAAATAACAAAATGGCGGATTTTTGGCGCCAAATTCGAATATTTCTCACTCTCTAACCTAAACGGCTTGATGGATTTTGACTTGAGAGGTGTCGTTGGATTCGTATTTACTGTGAGAGTGACACTGGATATATCAAAATAAAAAAAACATAAAACTAAAAAAAATAAAATAAAAAAGGTAATTTAAAAAACTAAAAAACCCGACGGCGTTTCTTTATAATATTAAAATGAAAAAACCCAAAAACAAGAAAATCATCGTAAAATTTAAGCAGTCGGGACCCATTCTTAATATAAAGAATTTGTGAGGGCACATACGGCTGGCTTTCTAGAATATTTTAATATTATAAAGAAACGCAGTCGGGTTTTTTAGTTTTTTAAATTACCTTTTTTATTTTTAAACATTTTTGACAGAAATTATTGTTATCTTAGTGCCTGCTCTATGAATATTTATACCACGTAGGTACCTAACATACATAGACTGGCCCCATTACATAAATTTACATATCAGAAAAAAACAGTAAAGTTTTTTGAGGTGGAAAATACCATTCGATCACTTCTCCTGCCTGAGGTGAGGCGAGAGAGTGTCATACTTTTATTGACTAAAAACCACCCCGTTCCCACTTCTGTTGCGAGACGGAGCTTCGTTAACGCGTTAGGTTGGCTGCAGCTCCTGATAGCGTTTACATAATCATCATCATCATCAGCCGAGAGACGTCCACTGCTGAACAAAGGCCTCCCCCTTAGTCCTCCACGTAGAACGACAAGCCGCCACCTGCATCCACTGGCTCCCCGCCACTCTGACGATGTCGTCGGTCCACCTAGTGGGAGGTCGGCCCACGCTGCGTTTTCCGGTCGACGGTCGCCACTCAGTCACTTTCCTGGCCCAGCGGCCATCAGTCCTCCGAGCGACGTGGCCTACCCATTGCCACTTCAGCCTGCATATTTTGAGAGCTATGTCTGTAGCGTTTACATATTGAACAAGAATTTGTGGACTACAAAAAGAGTTGCTCTGTGCGGGAAACGAAACCGCGATACATTATGCGGCAACCAGCTCAGCCTTCGCACCAACCGGGCAGTCGTTTTACGCAATTGGGTCCCCCAACCCAAACCTAGTTGGGTAAAAGCCAGGGGAAAGAATGTTACTAGTCTTATTTCCCCCAATGGTTCGATATTCAGTAACGAAGTACAAAGTTACATAGTTTTTCCAAGTTAAATGGAAATTTTATTCATGAACAGATAACGTGGCACCCTGTATGAAACTCTAAACAAATTCTTATATATAAAAATGAATCGCTAAAAGTGTTGGTAAGCGCATAACTCGAGAACGCGTGGACCAATTTGGCCAATTCTTTTTTTGTAATATTCGTCGAAGTTCAAGGATGGTTTTTACGGCGAGAAAATATCAAATAATTGACGGAAAAGCCCTAAAAACAGCCCTTTTCTTTATCCCATACAAACGTTTTCTAACTAATACGTAGAGTCAATTTGAGCTTTATTGCTATTGGATAAAGTTCATATTGGATAAATGCTATTGGATACTAAAAAACAAATGCTATTGGATAAGTGTGCGTTGGAGACTTGGAGCACAGAATCCCTACTAATATTATAAATGCGAAAGTAACTCTGTCTGTCTGTAATTACGCTTTCACGCCTAAACCAGTGAACCGATTTTGATGAAATTTGGTACTGAGATAGAATAGACCTTACTTGATACTTTTTATTGCAAAAAAATAGCGGAGAATGGGTAAAAATAGGGGATAAATGGTCATATGGAAATTCGTCATTTTAAAAGCTGTAACAGTAAAACTTTGTATTTAGATACTTAATGAGGAACGAAAGAACATAGGCTACTTTTTATTGCAAAAAAATAGGAGAGAATGGGTAAAAATAGGGGATGAATGGTCATATGGAAATTCGTCATTTTTAAAGCTGTAACAGTGAAATTTTGTATTTAGACACTTAATGAGGAGCGAAAGAACATAGGCTACTTTTTAATAAAAAGGGTAGAAGGCGTAGAATGTTTGATAGAGGAGATTAATGTTTGCTTGAAAATTCGTCATTTTCGTTAATACGTTGCCTGTGGCTTCACTCGCGTTCGATTCTTATTTAAATACACATATACTTATTTAAATCGCCAATATCCCTACTACCATACTAATGTTATGAATGCGAAAGTAACCCTGTTTGTGTTGAGGTTACGCTTGCACGAATGTTTTTTTGGAATATAACAACGAAACAATGTATTTTTTTATTGATAGGCAATATATAGGAAATTAAAGGATAATAATATAGATAACCTTGGCTACTTTTCATCATGATTATAAAATGATGAATCGGCGGTCGTGGTTTCTATGGAATACATATCTTTAAAAATGCTAACAGTAACATATTCTCAAGTAATTCACATTTTAGATGACATACGGCAGCATTTTGACCACTAACACCACTACGCGGACGAAGTCGCGGGCAAAAGCTAGATGTTTTCAATAAATTTCATGTCAAATATTTGTTGTCCATCCTGTCAAATACTGTAAATAATGATTGACATTTATGCATAAACTATTTGAAAAGGGTGAATAAACAATTGTCTGTATTTTTTTTAAATCTATTGAAAATGTTGAAAAGTGCATTAAGCATTAATAGAAATTCCTCAAATATTTATGCGTGCGTTCAGAAATAATGACAAATTATCAACAGTTACGCGTGTGTTCAGAAATTTATTTTGTGTAAATTAAAGTTTCTATTCACGTTTTCGAACAAACGATGCTCTTTCAATATAGTCTATTGGTGTGAATGACATTGACATTCGTATTGCGCGTTTTTTAAAATATGCAAAATTAAATGTATATTTTTCAATATTTCTGAGAGATTATCTTAATATTTTTTCGAGTTTTAAAGACTAAGAAGATTTTTATTTGCTAATAAGTGTTTGTTAATCAAGGTAAGTTCACATCTTCATATTGATTTTTAGTAACTTTTGGTGACTACACAATACTACAATTTGGTATACATGGTTATGCAGAAAATGTATGAGAGCTTTTTATTTTCAGTTGGAATTTCGTTTTTAACAATGCTACCAACCAGACGTACAAGCTTAGGCCGCAGAACTCGAAATACGGCAAGTCAAAGAAATATAAGAGCAAATCAAACTGATGAGCAACGCGAAGCGCGAAATGAACTTGAACTGAATCGATATCAAGATAGAAATGTTGTGTTTAATCCCCACAAAGCTGCATTCAGTTATAATGTGGCAATTGATTACAGTTCAGAGCAAATTGTTGCTATTGGACTAATGAACATTGTGTGTCCACATTGGGATTGAAATTCAAAAATGAAGCCTCTGGATTGTGTTGCGCCAGCGGCCAAGTCAAATTGACGCCATTGGTACCGCCACCAGAGCCACTACATTCATTGGTTAATTTTTTGACTCATATCCAGCAGTACAATAATTGCTTTCAAATGACATCATTTGGGGCAACAAAAGTTATACGAGACAATTTTATGCCTACTTTTAGTAAGTAAGTATAATGGCAAACGTTTTTTTTTAGTTTTAAAACCATGTAGCTGGTGCAAAATATGTCGAGTCAGTGATGTGTTTATTTTGTAAACAATAAGTCAAATACATAATAATAGTCTATAATCCGAAGACTTAATCAGCAACATTTTATAACATGTTGTATTTTATAGTGGCATGAGCAAGATGTTCTTGGTAAAGCCTACTACCTAAAGCTGCCGTGGAAGGCTGTTTAATGTCGAGGTTAAAAGTAGTTTTAATTTGAAATGATGTAAAGTATTGTGGCAGTATTTTGCGAGCCACATGGTGGTACAATTTGCTATACAATTACCTGTATACATATTTATATTCTTGCAGATTCAGGGATTCAAATATATCATCAAACAGGTTCCTTATTGCCAGTGCCTGTTGAAGACTATACATTTTTGCAAATATATTTTATGGACAATTCAGCAAGAGAAGTCGATCAGCGTTGCGCACACAACAACTCAGTAAAAAGATCCATTGTGATGAACAACTTCAAACATTTTTCCATCAACACAATGAATTAGTTGCATTATTCACAAATGCATTAGACCGCATGCCATCAGATAATCACAAAATTGTCATCAGAGCCGATAAGGCGCCTGCAGGACAAAATGCTGGACATTTTAATGTGCCAACAATTGATAAAGAGCGCGCGTGGTATTTAGCTCAGTGTTTACTTAAAAATGCCAAGTTCTTCAATAGCGATTTGTAAAAATATTAGTGAAATTATTGAATCCTATGGAATAAACACTATTATGAAAATATATTTTGTTTTTTATTAAATTAGTAAAGTCCTTTTCAGGTATAGTGAGATCAGGAAATTATGGATTCATTTTTATATGGAGGATATTATAGATTCCAGTTCAAATTGAATAGGGACTCATACATAGCTCAGCTATACAAAATAAAGTAGAGCATCATTGCTACGCGAAAGCGGTACGAAGTTCGCTGGGTCAGTATTTTATTTATCGATATTTAACACTAGTGACACCAAATCAGAAACATAAAAGAACAAGCCATTTGCCAACAATCACATTCACATTTTACTATAAATAATTCCAACACTTTTCCTTATAGCCACCCTCTTCGGCCGCACTATTTTATGCGCTAACAAATCTTAAGCTAAAGGTCGTAAAAGGACCAAAAAATTACGAAGGACCAAACCGGGTCCTAAACTTCGTAACCTCTCTCAGTTTGCGAAGTTTGAACCCAACGTGACAATGACGAACATAGACAGTTATTGCGTGGGAGTTGGGAAATGGACCACTTGGAAAACTAAAGCTTTCAAGTGATTGGGGAGGAATGGAAATTGATTTTTCCTTTTTTGGTTTCTTGGTCCTGTTACGTGGCTTTGTCTTGTTTTGGGGGCTGTGGTTGTTGTTTTGTGTGTGACAAGATGCAAGGAATACGTTTATAGTAAGTTGATAATAATTAGGAAAGAAAACAAAGTGTAACGATTGGATTTTTTTATTGTATAAGCCGATAAACGAGCCGATGGATAACCTGATGGTAGGTACTCGTCGCCGCCCATGGACACTCGAAACACCAGAGGCGTTACAAGCCGGCTTTTTAGGGGTTAAGAATTTAAGAGTTATTGAGAATCGTGGATTGGGAAGATTTTATGCCGAAGCACGGCTTTTCCATACATTATTTTTTTTAAAGATATTTATATATTTTTTTAAGATATAAATAAATATCTTAATTCAATTATCTATTTGTTTTTAGCTGCTAAGTAAATAGTATAATTTATAAATATTTGACAGTATTTGTTTTGTTAATTAAAATTACTCAGATATCTTCCCAGTAGAGGTAATTCTCAGTAGCTGTGCAGCACGTCTCCGAGTGACTCTGGACTTTGCATTTAAATGTACCATTAGTGAGTAATTGTGACGGCACTCCTGCACTGAATGTCAAGTCTCTAAGGAACTCTGCTTATGACTGAATGTAGGATAAAACGTCGTTTTGTCTATTTTACTTGACGGATATGAGTGAGAAGTGGATGTTGCAATTTTTTGGTACTTATGTGCTTCGATTACCTAAAAAATCATACTTCTTAATTAATTACTTCTACGACGGTATGTTTTTTATTAATTATATATAATTTATAATAGGTTCTGTGAATTACAGAGTTTTAGGCTAATAATAGGTTTCTCTTGTAACCAGAATTTGGGTACACGCGGATGGACTTACTGCCATACTCAGAGTTATTAAGTTCCCAGCAATTGTTTTCGATACAAAATCGTTACTAAGGAATAGTTTAAGTAATCATTAAATGTCTCTGAGTGCGGCAGATAGTCTTACTTTATCATTTACAAAGACTTAGATTTCGGATTAATGATTGAAGATACGGAGTCTGTAAGAGGTGTTGTTTAAATTTTGGTTTAGTGCAATTGAATAAATCAAATCAAGTTTATGTTGTTGAATAAAATAATAATCACACTAATTTATACATGTGAAAAATTGTTAGTTTGGACGTTTGTCCGTCAATCACGTTGATGCTACTGAACGAAATTTGGTATACGGACAGGGTTTGAGTTGATAGGATACTTTTTATCCTACAGAAACGAAGGCAAAGCCGATGACAGAAGCTAGTAGGTTATAATTTGAAACTTCTGACCTTTTTGTTAATTATTCTACGGTCTAATGATCAAACGCCTTCGCACGGTAATAGCAAATACGTGTTGCTACATCACTCCGATAATTACTTTAATACATAGTTTCGAATAGGAGCTTTTCGAAAGGTTACATATAAGTACTAATGCTGAACATCAGACTGAAGTTATTCGATTTCTGGTAGTTGCATGAGTTTGCGATCAGGAAAAATGACTCCACTATTGGAGCAATGACGTCATGTTTGAGTAGATTAAACAAAATCAACTTTGTGCCGAAATTAAACCCAGCAAAGGAGTCCATTGCTTGGCTACCACGCCGAGTAGGTTATTATGAATGTTTAACTTTCGTACCCTCTTATCGTTCATCTCGCATCCTTACCCAATCGCATTTAATAAAATTATAAGTACTTATCGAAAGCATAAGCATTGCCATTCAACGTGGCAATGCGGCCAGTCTACCGGGAACGTTTCCCAGTGACAGCGATGCGGACGAGTACTTCGACGCGTAACGAGATTTTTTTTTCTTTCTTTATTTTAGTTTTAAGTTAGTTTTTATTCCTTTGTATTTTTAAGTTGTAAATAAAGTGTAATCATAATAATTTACTTCGAATAAACTTATCGAAAAAGGTACAATACAATAGATAGGGATACGCCAAATCTACTTTAGAAAAATATCCGCTTCACACCGTGATCCATGTAACCCTTGAATAAGGAAACTCATAATATCGGTCGGAATACCATAAGACCCCATGAAGCTATTGTCAAGGGTATAACCCTTTTCTTCAGACGACTTTTACAGCTTTCATGGTACGATGGGATAAGTAAACTGATTTTATTTTGAAGGAATATCATTTTTACACTACATTTGAGATGCCATTATACGTTTTATGGTGATTTAGCTGCATATGTGAAGGATAATATAAATGGTCCTTCGTGAATACCAAGGAGGCCTGTCGTCTTGTAGTAGGCCTCCTCTTCATCATAAGAGGGTTTAAAGTTTACCAAAATCTTAATGTACTTATTGTTTTTTTTAAGGGACAAAATCATCCAATGACTTTTTCCGTCTAGGATGACGCAAAACCACCCCGTTTCTACTCCTGTTCTTGGAGCCGGAGCCTCGGTAAGTCGCTAGCTAGTCCGCAGTTTCGGGTATCAGCTATACTGGGCCTCATCCGTGGTAGTCTGATGGCTCTTTGACTGATGGCGTTCGTACGGAACGTATAACCATACGCACAGATAATCTCCATCTTCATGTTTGGCAAGTGTATTAGAGATGGCAGTTTAAAAATATAATGTGTGCCGAATGAGCACTATTGCCCAGTCTTTATCAAATGTGTAATGTCCCAGCAGTCACAGAATAATTTGGTATTACGATCACAATCTATTTATGTACGACGTATAATACAAAATTATCCCTTGATTATCAAAGACACAAGATAATTTGATTGACAAATACGAATAATTGACAGAGAGACAGTTTAATTCCCGTCACATCGCATGTAGAGAGAATTGAATCAAACATCGATTTAATCAAGATACGTTGAAATGTTCGCAGTAACGTCTTTGACGAGAATCAATTCACCGTACCTTCTAGTGAAATAAAGCTTCGAGAAACTTCGATCTTTATTCTCTGTGTGAATTACATGGTTTCAGATAAAATTGAGGAAGGTTGAACAAACTGAGTACTGAGTAGGAGTGTGTAAATTAATTGGTTTCCTCATTTAACTCTCTTGTTTCGTATTGGTTGAGAGTCTGATGGGTGTGTGTGATGCTGTTATCGATTATTGTATAGTCAGATAAAATAAAAAAAAGGTTTTCTCATTAATGGTTGCTTGTTTTGTATTGTGTTAGTAAATTAATGAGGAGAAAATGTACCTAATGCAGAGAAAATGGTAAAGAGTACCTTAGGACAGAAGATTATAATAGGTACATTTCTTTTGTCTGTAGACTCTTTTAAGGAAGCATTGAAGAAAAATTTACAATAAAAGGTAATCAACAATGGAGTTGATTATATCTTTATAATTTTTCGATGATTCATTACATTTTTTGTGAACCAATAAAAAAATCAACCTTACTACCATATAGATTTTAGGTCCACTTTCATCATTCTCATTTTATTACAGAAAAAAAATCCAATTTGTTTAAAGCTTAGGTTATCACCAGTATTCCCATAGTACAGTGAAGGGTTACAAGCTCAGATGACATGGGGTAGGCTTAGTTTTATTTATGCTTCCATTTTGAGCCTGGGAAGTCCATTATCTGAAGATTTTTCTAAAGGGATTTTATGCTCAGGCCATCCAATATCCATAATATTGAAGGTTTTCTATTCTTGTTAGTTGAATAGATGTATACCTAACTAGACAATGTATATTTTATTTCTAGTAAAAGCACAAAATCAGAAAATATACCTATTGTTATCTGTTTAATATTGAGTTGTCATTGAGCTCAAACACAACACACTTATCCTGAATTTCTGGATTCAATTCTGGATGGCTCAATGTAGAAGGTGGTAGAAGATGCTAAAAACTATCGTTGATGCTTAGTTCATCCCTATTTTCCTAATGTACTCACCACGAAGCTAAACTCTATACTAAGCCAAATCATATAAGACTCTTCTTCTCTTATAGGTTTCTTTCAGCTTTTCGAAAATTTCTCAGTAGTAGCACAGAGTCTGAAATGGTGCCTAGTATATGGCATTAAGCTCATCCCCTATTACATGGGAATTATACCACTATTGGTAAAAAATGGGATTACGTGCCGTAATGTGAACCTCTGCCTACCTCGGCGGGGATAAAAAGGCGTAAAGAAAAAAAAACCGCATAAAACATAAATACAATATAAACGGCAGCATAAAAAGATTACTTGACCAGAAGAAAGCAGTATCATGAACAAAATACTGAGCTAATTAATTCCTACCTTTTTTCAAAAAGATGGTACAACCTTTGAGAGCATTTTGTTTACCCGCTTATCAGTACTAACCTAGTTTTTTTCCAAGAATGGTGAGTGCCATAATGAAAAGGACCATTCATCATAAAGAGGGCCAGAGTGCGAGGTCGCAGGGCCGACAGTGAGGCGACATGCTGAACTGATGTCATCAAAATGTACTAGCGAATTAAGGTTAAGATTCATTTTAAGGATAAGGATAATTTGTGGCTACTATTTTTGGTAATTGGGAAATTAGTTAGGGAAATGAGTTGTTTGCGTCAAGTGTTCAATTCGGTATCAATAAACCAAGTTTAGATTTCTGAGCTTTTTTTTTAAATAAATCGTTGCCGCGGTATAGAATTTTCTCCGGTATCGCGGGTGCGTTTACAAACATAATTTCACATACACTTTACAATCAGACTTGAAGCAAGAATTTGTGGATCACACATCACACACATTCCGTTTATAAATGCAGTAGTAAGTTCACCTTATACCAGACACAACTGATGTTACAGAAACGTGAATAACATGGACTTAATATTGTCACATATTTCCTAATCATTGGTCCTTGGGTCCGATTTCCAGATCGGTTAAAGAGTTCAGGAAGGACCAGCATAATTGATATTAATGAACTTATTTATTAGGGCAAACGAGATAATACACGATACATTAATTCAATACATAATTATGGTATTACTAGATCCAATCCTAAATGATGACGTCAGCAGGAAATATATGTAAAATTTTAATTTAACGAGGTTATTAGTCGGCGCCATTAATTATATTATTATGTTTTGCTTGTTAGCGTTACATGGGGATAAAGTTCAATGGCCTCCTGGAATGCTGAAAGGGTCTGAATGACCCGCATTTACCCTCCGACCTTCGCATCTTGTGGTTGGGTTACCGCACACCTGAAATTCATGAATAAGCTTTATGTGTACATTTAAATCTTTAGTGTATCGTAATTTCGTCTATAATTCTTAGGGGGTAATTGTTTCTAAGTGTTGTCTATTTATCATTACTTTTTGTTGTAATTGATTTAAAAAAAATGTTGCCCCTACACTAGGATTTTCTCCTGTGTCATGGGTACGTTTACAAACATAGAAAAACAAAGTCAAATCATTTATTCCAATTAAACCATACACTTAGGTACTTTTGAAACGTCAACAAAGAAAGAAATAAACAATAGTCTGCCAGTCTGTCCATCAGTGAAACTAGGTTCTAAAAGGTAGCTCGTTCCAAAGTGTACAACAATTTGTGGATCACACAAAGAGTTGCTCCGTGCGGGATCGAACCCGCTAAACGCTGCGCGGTAGCCGGTTGCCCAGCCACCACACCAACCGTCCGTTTTTCACGTCAAGAAGCAACCCTATATCTTTTAAATGTTTTATGTGTTGAGTATCAGAACATCGTATGCTTATGATAACGCGTGTTACGACATTTAGGGTGTTATAAAAAGGAGGGGACTTACATTTTCCTTATCAGTATTTTTAAAGGGATAGCTCTCACGTTGGGCGTGTCCTACTAATATTATATTTATGTTAAAAAGTCAAGGAAGATTGCTGAAAATTATTCTTGTTAAAGTAAATAGACTAACTGACTTGAAAAAAGGAGGCTATCTGTTTGATCTGTATGTAAGTATGTATGTTTGTGCGTGATTATTTCGTGTTTGGCTGATCCGATTTTGATATGGTTTTCAGTATAGTATTTTTCAAACCAAAGAAAAGGTTTTAGGTACTTTAATAAACTGACATAAAAAAAGATCTTTTTTTTAAATTGAAAACAAGTTTTGTTGTTATAATATGAATGTCAACTAACTTATGCCAGCGGTTTATTTCAATTCCTCTATTCTTTTGTATCATTCTTCAGTCTATCCATATTTTCATTGGTGTCTCTAAGTAGACCCTAAAATTGTACTAAAGCCCGAAGCTCTCTAATTTACAAGACAACAATAAACCAAAGTACAGACACTCAGACAAGAGTTAATTTCCCCACAAATGTACGTTCTCTTGTCATGAAACCTCCAAGACGCACACTCTTCACAGTATATTTCATGATTTAACTAGATTTAACTTTTTAAGCTACTTTATCTTTAAATATATGGTGTCAATAGAGGCTTTCTTTTATTCCTCAATCAATATCGATAGCGTAAGACAGTCAACTGTTGAACTAGTAAACCTTTCTATAAGTGAAAGAGAGTCATGCTTCGGCACGAACGGGCCGGCTCGACCGGAGTGATACCACGGCCTCACCGAAAACCGACGTGAAACAACGCTTGCGTTGTATGAGTGAGGTTCCTGGAGGCCCCTTTCTCCCCTTCCCTTTCTTCCCAATCCAAGGTTCTCCAACAACCTTTAATTCCTAACCCTCAAAACATCGGCAATGCCCTTGTAACGCCTCGATGATGGGTGGTGGCGATTACTTACTATCAGGTAAAAATGGCGCCCCGTAATTTCAATGCTTGGGCACGGGTTGTAGATTACTGAGTAAATGATTCAGGTTTTACAGAGACCGCTGCTGCTCGGTTTCTGTCAAATATCTAGACTCTTGCTAACTAAAACCACCCTGTTCTTACTCCTGCTTCTCGAGCCGGAGCCCCTGTAAACTCGCTAGGCAGTCCGCAGCTTCCGATCAGAAATATTTATGTAGTGCCCTAATCTGCTCTTTCATCACCCGTGGAAAGAGAAAGGGTAGTGACACACGGTTCAATAATCAACTTTATAATAACCGGGTAGACTCTAAAATGGTATATAAAAAGATCCCTAATTCACAAGACAACACAATTGTACATTCCCATCATAAAGCCTCCACTCCATGACGCATACATCTGACAATATATTTCATCGTGATGTCTACAAATGTTTGCACTTGCGTTGAATTACACGAATATCATCTCACATTTATGGTGCTACGCCCTTATGGAACCGTCGGGGTAAGGCTGCTGTAATACTGCTAGCGGGGAAATCTGAAAAAGTTGTTGAGTTGACTTTGTATGTTAAAGAATTCCTACAATGCGAATTATGTATGTGATTCTTATGAGAAATAAATATATTATAAACCTACAATGTAAGATCCCGAAATAATTGTATATTTAAGATAAATCTGTATTTTGCATGTCATTATATTATGACTGAATACTGAACTGATTGACATTTTGTAACACCTTTTATATTATAACTGTATTCAGCAAATAAATCCTTTGACTTTTGATTTTTGACTTTGTATGTATAAGTAGGTTTTCTTGTGGTTATTATGTTGTTAAATGTGTGTAACACAACGTAACAATGTTAACGAATATCAAAAAATTTAATCAATATTTTTCTTCAAATTAAATTTGCAGAAGGAAACAGAGATACCTACATACCGTCACCTTACATTTAAGTAATGTTGTAAAGTTTTTGTTAAGTGTGCAGTTATCGTAATACCATTTTATATATATTTCTATAAGTACCAGAGTTTTCATCAAACTGCTATCAGTAAACAGCCCGCTTTCAATATGACCGAAGCTCTACATAGCCCACGCATATGCGTTACTGAGCTAGCTATGTAGTATGTTTTTAGAAGATTTTTACTCAGATGGATACAGTACATAAACCGTGTATAGACAGTTAATGTAACTATTTACTTTAGTACAAGCGACTACACGTTTTTTATAGGGGTAAATCATCCAATGGCTTGTCCCGCCTTGGGCGAGAGGGACTTTCAGACTCTTATGCCCGAATACTCAAACGCTAATCAATTTTAAGACGCTCTCAAATGTAGTTCTGTCACTATCAATTCTTTATAAAATGACAGAGATAGCACGATATTCTATTACAACTTAAACTTGAGTAGCGTTTGAGTATTCGGGCGTTACTAACTAAGACCACCCATGCTTTTTGAGCCCGAGTCCCGGTAAATCTGCAGTGCAGCTCCGGATCAGGCATCAGCCCTACTGGGCCTCAAACTGACTACACTTAACTTAGTTTTATTGATAATGGATTTTTTAGTATGGTCTACTTAATTTGCAGCTTCTGTTTCTATGGGTTTGGTATTCAATTGCATAAGTCAGGCAGAATATTATGTGCTTGATCCTCAAATCCAAACAACTGCTTACTTATTTAAGGAAGCGAGCACCTAGCTTCACTGACAGACTGACGGACAATTCAATTTTACATTTCAAAAGTGCCTAATTTAGGATGAATTGGTATTTAAATAAATGATTTGACTTTTGACTTTGGAATAAAAAACGTGGTGTTATATTTTTTCGCTAGCATAGGTATCGATTTTTTATTATAACGGAACAAATAACAAAAACTGAACAAAATGTAAGCATCTTTCTTCAAACAGTAAAAGTGCCTAGAATGCCAGTTATAAATATATAAAACAAAAATGTACCCTACAGTTCATTCACCCCTATATTTCATTAGTATTTCAAGTAGCTTGTCTTAACTTGTCATCTATTCTTGTCTGCCTGGCATACAATTGTCCCTGGTCTAACTTGTTTAGAGCACAACTTGTTCAACTTAACAACTACTGTAAAGTCATCAAGATATCATCTTGGCTTGAAGTTTTTAGACTCTGAAACTTGTGCATTGTAATAATTGTTAACTATTTGTTTTGTTAATGTTTTGTATTTAATTAACTAAAAGCTTTTAAGTGATTATCTTTGGAACTAGTTGCCGACTGCCTCATTGGTCGATTGGTCGCAAGTGCGACTGTCAAGGACAAGAGGGATTACCTACTGAAAATTTTTCGGTTTTTCGAAAATTTCTCAGTAGTAGCACAGAGTCTGGAGTCACACAGTATGTGGCAATAGGCTCACTCCCTATTACATGGGTGAAAAGTTGGTGTACATTATATACATTGTATATACTACAGCCAAAGTAATAAATCTTGATGTTATATATACTTACTGTCTAGCAATTATATATAACGACTACTCAATTTAGATAAAGTGATAAATGACACAAAGTTAATCACATTAACTAGCAATTTTATATAACATCTTCGAAGACTTGGATAATGTAATAAAACGAGCAGCATGCAAGCAAACATGAAGCATGTAGCAGGCAGGATTTCTGTCATGGCTCCGGCGTTGCGGGCCTCCGGCGTCCCCACGCGTGCTAATCGTCGCAGACGGCTTTCGCTCACCACCGCAGCTTCGGCTTGTTGGCCGGCTTCGCCGGCCAGCCTCAGCCACGGCGGCTCGCTAGCAGCCGCCTGCTCCTCAGCCCGCGGGCCGCCTCGGTCCTACGCGCCTACGCGATTTTAAATTACACTCTAGGGCTAGGACAAACAAGACTACGTGGAGTTGGTTTTGTAGCGATTCGGTTCTGTCACTAACTTTTGTTGCAAAGCATATTAAATTTTTAACCAACATTATTATTTAATTGTTATAGAAACTGTAGCAAATTAGTTTGATCGGAATTATGTATAGGGCACAACAAGTTTACTACCATCATTTCCTACATAAGCCATTCGGCATACTAACGTTATACGAATCAAATTTATGCCAAAACAAATTAGTCTTTGATCTTAAAGACTAATTTTTATTCTTACAAGTTATTCTTTCTAGTAAGAGTCTTGTGACATTTTGAGTTACACATGTATTATTACTTTGACTAACTTGGACTTCCTATTATGAATAATGTCCAGATAAAGTAATTAATTTATTACATTATCTAGTGAATTTGGTATTTATATACAATTATTCATAATGACCAGTCATTATGAATAATTGCTATTTAATCACTCTGACTGTAACATATATACTGATATATTGATCTACCAACGCACAACTCAAAATACTGGACGTATCAGGCTGAAATGTACAATGCAGGTAGATGTTATGATGTGGCATCGAGCTTAGAAAGGATTTTAATCATTTCTACCTCTAAGGGGATAAAATGGGGGAAGGTTTGTATGAAACTTAGTCAATTTTAAACCGATTGGGTTGAGACTTTGCCTGTATAAACGTGCTATGATGTAGGCATCCCCTATAAAAGGGTTTTTATAAAAATAATACTTTTAAATACGAGTGAAGCCGAAGCAGAAGCTAGTAAAGTATATAATGAAGTCATGCTACTTATGAGCAATCGTAGCCATTTTAGAACACTCATAATATAAGTGGTTCCAAGAAAATGGGATCCAATGTAAGATGTTTCCATAAGCAGAGTGTTTTCAAAGAAAAGGTTGTCTCTAATTCCATTTATTACTTATGTATGTTGTATTTATGGAGCTTATGTACTTAGTAAATACATAGAAATAACATGTTAAATTAAATACTTGTGAGATTTTTGCAAATGTAGGATATGTGTAATGGAAATAAATAATTATTTTATTCAAATTTTGAATAAGATTTTCAAAATAAGTACTTTTTGACAGTAGATGAGTACAAACTTTAATATTTTTTTATGGTATACGCTGGTAAATGAGCGGACGGATCAGCTGATGGGAAGCAATTACCGCCGCCCATGTTTACCCGAAATACCAAAGGCTTTACAAGTGCATTGCCGGTCTTTTGGGAGTTAGGAATTTAAAGGTTGGTAAATTGGAAAGGTTGGGAATAATTGGGCCTCCGGTAACCTCACTCACACAACGAAATGGAACGCAAACGTTGTTTCACGTCGGTTTTCTTTGAGGCCAAGGTATCATTCGGCCGGTCTATTCGTGCCGAAGCATGGCTCTCCTACACTTAGTTCCACGTTAAGTTTTATCAGATGATAAACTATATATAAGATTTTATGGACAGTATAATCGGATTTTCAGCACTGATAAACAGCCAGTTTATTCCGTAGCTACATAATGATACATTATTTGTTTACCAATAACCATAATTATCTGTCTAGTCAGTCTACCTCCGGACAAGCAACGGGATGTTACATTAATCATCAATGCTCCCACACGTGGCCACTGGATAACTAAATCTACGTTAATTCAAATAACAAATTGTGTTTGGCTGAATATTCAATAGACAACGTTATGGTAATTTTCCGTCGCAGCCGGGCCAAGCGTGAACCCGGAAACGCCCTGTAAAGTAACTGACAACACTTACGACGAGGTTTGTAGTCTATAACTGTCTCTCTGTCGTCAAACTGATAAAAACTAAAAGCTTTTCCTACAAATAAAACGCTATTTTTCACTAACCTACCTAGAACTACGAGGTACCTCGCGACAGCGCCCGACCTACTTCCGATACGTCCGAAACTCACAAATTGCCATAAATTTTCATATCAATATCTCTCGACATTCTCATTGAAACGTTAACGATAATCGTAAATGTGCACGGAGCCGGCAACAATATGCCAAACACCATTTAAGTCATTAATAATCGTCGTAAAACTGGAAAATTTCAATGGGCATCCCATCGTCGGGCCGGTTATCCATTAAATAAATTTTATTCGTGTGATAAGGCGCGGGGCGGGCGGCGGCTGGGCGGGCGCCGGCCAGACGCGCCAGTAGCCGCCCGACGCTGCCACAGCGAGGACGCATGCCGCTCAGTGGCCAGCCGCGCTAATTTTACACGCCAGTAACTCTCCACTGGTACGCATCACGTTGACCCACTGCTAGTGAAGTGTTGCCTGAACAGTGCCAGTGCTCGCCGCCGCCCCGCCACGTCGCCCTTGCAGTGAGTACCACATACCTCGGCAAACTTTCACGCCGACTTATCTCAATCATCCGTCGAGCTTACGGCCATTTTATTCGAACGCTCAACCTTGAGTCGTTGTCAGTATTTTGGTCATTGTGACTCGCAGCTGACTTATGATTTTTCGCCTGACGCCGCGCGATGGTTCAGCGTACTACCGAAATAGCGTTGGAGGAATTTCATTAATGTATCGGGCCGTGAGATTTATTTGGATTAGTCGGAACGATTAATATTGTGGTAGTGGTGTGAAAACAAGGGAGATATTGATGTCAAGGTTCTGACACCTTGTTATATTCGCGTTAACGTGCCGGCCGAGTCGTAAAATAAGAAAAATGAGAAGATTGCTTGTTTGTAGCCATTACAACATCGTAAACTTTATCTATTTCTGCCTGACTTTTACAGGTATGAAAATAAAAGAATGCGATGTAATAGTCTTGATGACTGCTAGAGATGTATTTGTTACGTACGTATACGTACTCAGTCGATGTTCGAAATCGTAAAAAAACGTTGGCAATGTTCTAGCGTGCGATTCAGTTAGTAATTCCAAATATTTAAACACAATGATGTTGTTATGAGCTAACAGGCAGGCATTTACGTTATTTTCACACTTTATAAAAGTTCATTCGCTAATGGATCGCCGTCACGAACATCAATTTATATAATTTATACTTCCTACGTAAGAGAAAAGAAGTAATTTATTCCATTAGGTGACACCCATATTTCCGAATCCAATCGTCATTTTTATTGGCGATCATTGAACGCACATTTTATTATTTCTTTGTAAATAAATTCTTAAATGAATACGTATTTTGTTTCTTTTACAATTGAATTTTGAATAAATGATGATTCTTTTTTCGTTTACTTTCGAAATTGAAACTTATCATAATATTTATTTATGAATTAACCACATAGTTCCCATAGCTATAGGCTGATGATGATGATGATGATGATGAGTTCCCGATCTCGCGGGATCTTTTCAAAAATGAGATGTGGAAGATATTCCAGGGAACTCTTCAAAAATCAACATAATGAGCTCTGCGTTTGATTTTAATAGATGTATACTCACTTAGGGCATTGAAAAAATAGTTTAAAAACGGACTTTAACTAAAGAAATATTATAATCTTTCCGAACTTAAGATGAAAACTAACTTAAAACTAAAGAAAGCTACGAATTACGAATTTATAACAATTAAAAAAGAAATTATATTAGAACCTATCCTTTATGCTATAATAACCAAGCTTAAACTAAATAATTTAAAAGAAACGACTTAAATCTAATCTAATTAATTTATAAATTAGACTAACTATTTTATTAAAAAAACTAACTACTAATAATAATCGATATCAAACTAAACCTACGTTAAAAAGTTAAACCAGAAAACCAGGAAAACCCAACAAATAAACTTATTAATTGACAAATACAACGAAACCAATTTAGAATATACGAAACAGCAGGACCACTACAGACAAATAATCATACGACTGATAATACACATTTTCTACAATAGTACCGAAGCGCTCGGCCGATACCCAACCAAATAATTGTAACAAAACCATAGCGCAATCTATTTCGATCCCAACGCCATCTATCGAGGATAAAGACAACTTGGATTATTTATTTATACTCCGTTCGGGCATTTTCTTTGTACTAAAAGTTTAAAATAATTATATTGATATAATTTTTTTCATACCTTTTTACTATTTGTTAACTTTTTTTCGATGAATTAAAACAATAACATGAACCGAAGTCGTGTAACGATCGACATAGAATTATCTATACTCCGTTAGAGCGTTTTCTTTGTACTAAAAGTTGTATTATGTTATATTTTTCATTGCTTTTTACTATTTTGTAAAAACAAATTTCCAATGAATTAAAACAATAACATGAACTGAACAATTGTAATTATACCATTGCGCGATCAACGCCATCTATCTACGGAGTATAGGAACAGCCCGACATTGTTCAATTCCGTACTATAAGTACGAAATTGAACAATAGATGGCGCTGTATGTCCGGAATAAATTAATTTTTTATTTTATTTTATTTTTATTTTTATTTTATTTTTATTTTATTTTTATTTTTATTTTTATTTTATTTTTATTTTATTTTTATTTTATTTTTATTTTATTTTTATTTTATTTTTATTTTATTTTTATTTTATTTTTATTTTATTTTTATTTTATTTTTATTTTATTTTTATTTTATTTTTATTTTTATTTTATTTTATTTTATTTTTATTTTATTTTTATTTTATTTTTATTTTATTTTTATTTTTATTTTTATTTTTATTTTTATTTTATTTTTATTTTATTTTTATTTTATTTTTATTTTATTTTTATTTTATTTTTATTTTTATTTTATTTATTTTTATTTTTATTTTATTTTTATTTTATTTTTATTTTATTTTTATTTTATTTTTATTTTATTTTTATTTTATTTTTATTTTATTTTTATTTTATTTTTATTTTATTTTTATTTTATTTTTATTTTATTTTTTGATTTTTGAAATAAAAATATATATATGTCCTTTCTAAGGTTCTAAACTATATCTGTACCAAATTTCAACCAAATCCGTCAAATAGTTGCGGAGATTAATGGTATAAGCATAGAATGTTCGACGTGATTCTTTAATTTGACATAACTTTTTTATTTATGAACCGATTGACATGAAACAAACACTAAATGTAAATTTAAGCATCCCACAATATATTCGTGAAAACCGCATCCAACTCGGATCAGCCGTTTCTGAGATTAGCGCGCACAGACGAACAGACAAACAGACAAACAGACAAACAGACAAACAGACAAACAGACAAAAAAAAAGTTAATTACATTTTTGGGTTCGACATCGACATAACAATAACCCCTGCTATTTTTTTTATTTTTATTTTCAATGTACAGACAGCACTTTTCTACGATTTTATTATATGTATAGACTTAGTCAGATATTGATGAAAACTATACATGTTTAACAAGAATATCTAGAGAATTGTTAGCCAATTTTATCGTAGAGATCAATGGCAGCTATTTCCCTGTTCGAAACGAGGTTTTTGACCTTTCACTAGGTTAGTTGCAGATAATCCAATAAATTCGAAGATAATATAGAATTTGGTATTCAACCTCCATCGTTTTATGTAGAACTAGCTGGCACAACAGACGAGTCCGACATTGTTCCAAATTTGAAATTCGTAAAAAGAAAGACCCCTCGTTTGAGTCGTGAGTTGTATTTTTGATTGGCTTTATACAAAATTAATAGGACCATAGGGACATTTTTTATTTTATCCAATCATACTCGTAGCAGGATCGTACAAAATTTTCATATTTATAAAAAAATAATAGCTACGCAGTAGTATTTTCTGTACTGTATTTTTATAATATGGGTAAATGTAAATGTAAAAGTAACAACTATTATGTTTATCATCGATAGTTTACGAAAAAAGTGGGATTCTCATTATTTTAATCATCACTTATCTGTGATTTTGTGTATCATTATTATTTAGTTTCTGTATTAGATATTATTTTGATGTATATGTATTATAAAGTCATGTAGGTGCGTCAATAGATTATTATTGATTTCGGTAGGTCATTATAATACATTCCTATATTTCCGGCATTATATTTACACCAAAATCAAATCACTGGAGTTTAAAATATCAGGAAAATGAATGATATTATTATATTTTAAAAATAAAACTATATTCCGTGTTTTAAAAGTGGCCTAAATATAACACTTAGGTAAAATTAGTCAACACTTAGCTTTATGAACAGTTTGTTTTCCATTCCCAAAAGGAATCTATTTTATTTTCCATCGATGTGCCATCGGTCTTGGATGCAATTAGTGGCTATTGAATAGTGATTACTCACATTTACCAGCGCACAATTACTGGCGCTAGCGGACATTTTTATGTGGAGAAACAAATTAAAATCTATTCATCGTCGGATTGAGTTTTCTGTTTTATTTGTATTGTCATTAAGGTAGTTTTTCCGTATCACAAAGAGAGGAAATGTAGAATTTAGTACGAAAATAATACTGACCTTTGTGTTATAACAATTTATTAGAAATAACTAATAGAAATAAATTAGACTATCATAAGACTAAAAATAACAATTGTTATATCTGCGTCCAAAGAGACCTATCAAAATCAGCGTCTTTATGGGTCAAAAACATCCAATGACTCCTCTCTCCTAGGGCGAGGCGAGAGGGAGTGTCAGACTCTCACTGACTAAAAACCACCCTGTTTGTTCCTAGTCCTGCTTTTCGAGCCGCAGCCCCGGTAACTCACTAGGCAGTCCGCAGCCCCGGTAACCCACTAGGCAGTCCGCAGCTCCGAGAAAATGAGTGTTTTTAAAAGTGAAAATGAAGATAGTACGACAGTATAGCCTACATGTAAAATCGAATTCGATTTTCCCATTACAAATACAAATACCTACCTGTGATCCATTTCTTTACATCAGTCATTACTCAATCTGTGGCACCTAACGATCTTCCTGATAGGTTCATGGCTCATCAATTCTATGACAGCTTTAGCGGCGGAAATACCCGAAGTAATTCGTACATCTTCGGCAAAATTTTGGTGGTTGCCATGTGGTTGTAAATTATGTAAGAATAAGAATTGCCTTTGAATGAAAAAGAAACGATTGATAAGCTCTACTAGTTTCAAGTCACACCGTGACTCAAAATCATGATTTCTGTTTGTGACGAATGATCGTGATACCACACAACAAAAATGTTTAAAACTAGTAGAAACTTTGAAACTGTTCGCTTAAATAAAATGTAGATGCAATTTTGTATCAAATATAAACAAGGCACAAAAATTGTTACCTAAATTAATTGTTATGTTTTTCGGCTTACTCCCGTAATTATTTCAAGACTAGTTTCAAGCCATGCTAGAAGCTCATATTCATGAGCAGCATTCAGCAACACACGACACGCCGACTGTCGCACTGCTATCAAATACTTACGACTTACTTACCAAATAATTACGTGAGTAAGTCAAAAAACACAATAATTAATTTAGTATATCTCACGAAAGTTATAGTATAAAGCGTGGGTTAAGAACTAGAGTAGCGTAAGGGCAAAAACTCAAAAAAATTTTTTTTTCGCTATTCGCTTTTTCAATCCTCGTATTTGTATGTGCCGAAAAACTAGAACGATGTAGTGTGTAGATTGCTTAGTACAATAATAACGCATAAAAATTAAAGAAGTTTGTTTATTGCTAAAAGGAAGTATTTCTACTTACAATAATCTTGACATTATTTTGTCAATAAAGTTATGAGCACAACGATTGTAACTCGACTTACGAGCGAATAGGACACCGAATTATGCCCTCAATGTAATCGCTCAAATGGCGTATCTTGTCATACGTTATTAACGCAGAAAGTTTGATTTTGTAGCCTTGTAATTTATCTCCGTGCCAAAAAAACGTAAGGGTTATGCTACTATTGCACTAAATAATTAAAGTAATGCAGTCCGTTATTATGACGTATGTCAACCAGTTTTAGAAAAATATATATTTTTAAATGAAACTGTTTTTATATTTACCATGGATTTACAGTATTCTGTAGCCAATAAATAAAGCTTTATTTTAAGTAAAAAACAGATATACAGATACTATAGATTTTGCCATAAAAGACCTACAAGTTGACGGTAGGTAAATTTGAATTGTTTTTCGGCTCTCCTGAGAAGTTGTCATTTTGCCCTTACGCTACTCTAGTTCTTAATCCACGAAAGACAGTTACCTATTTCAAAAGAAAATAAGATTTGATAAAACTTGTCTCCCCAGTCTGCACCGACGCCTACAATGTCCGCCAACGCGCCGACGTTCAGTTTTCACAATAGTATCAAGATTCCATGAACAGATTTTAATTAACTTATTGGATTTGTGTCGAGTTCCTTGATAAATGAAGTGCTGGGGGAAATTACTATTTATTATTCAGCCATTTAGGTTTATTATGCTCTGAATTTATTTTAATTTTAATGCGTTTAGAGTAAATGGTCTGTAGGAAATTGGAATAAATGGTTATAGGTATGAAGACAGTCGACAGAAAACTAATTAAGAATATTTTTTTGTTAGTTAAATACAGTTAAAAAATAACATTAAGAAATGTATGTATAAACTATGTAGTTTCTGGCTGTGGCTTGTGGCTTCAGTGGCTTCACGTTCCTGTGGGGTAAAAAGTATCCTATCACCCAACTCAGCTCATACACAGTCTGTATACCAATCCGTTCAGTAGTTTCACATTTACTAATATTTGTGAGATAATAATACATAATGATATAAAATAAAGATCTGGAAGTAGGTATATACAGAAGCACCACGCCCTAGTATAAAGAAACAAAAAAAGCTAAGATTAAAGACTGGCGTCTGAAAGGGAAACAAGAAAACCTACCAAGAAGCATATTAAGTGTAAAAAAATATAATGCAATATCTTACAACGGTGCAAATAAACTTTCTTCTATCTTTATTTACATTATACTAAACTCATATTTCACATCAACACAAACTCAGGCTATATACAAGCTAGGACACCATACCTCCACCCAATAATAGTCCACGTAAATAAATTATAATAATCATAAAATTGTACATAAAACTTGACCCGATTCCCGTTAATGACACTTAACGAGTTAACGTGACAGTTATGGACGCGGTTATATTTAATCAGGCGCGTAATTACATTAAACTGTGGAGTTATAACATAACATGCTGTCATAGACGTTATTCCCTGAAGGTATGTGATGTATAATGTGATTATGTGCTATGTGCATTCATATTATATCAGTAATATTGTGTATATAGTCTATGTGCATAGTATAATTATGTAGCTTTTTTTTGAGGGATTAAAACTAATGACTTCTTTCGCCTTGGGTGAGGTGAGAGGGAGTGTCAGACTCTTACTGACTAAAAACCATCCGGAATCCCGGTAACCCGCTAGGCAGTCCGCAACTCCGGGTATAAGTATGTAGCTATAACATAAAAATTATAGGAAGGCTTGTTTTAAAAAAAAACACGTTTCAAAACCAGACAAACTGTATATTGTAACTGGACTGTGCATTGTTCTAACGCTTATTTTAAAGAAGACATACATATTATACACAGTAACGTTATTAAGTCTGTAATATTATTTTAGTCAAGTTACTTAACAGCGTTGTAAAAAATTTGTGAGAAGTGGCTAGTAAAATGCGAAAATATCTGTTTTGTTTGCAAATAACAAAAATACTATTTGAATATCATTATTTTCAATGAAATACATAATTACCATTAAATCTGAAAAGATCAGATCGCCAGAATAATCACACAAATACGCCCATTTTAGAGATTGATCCTTAACTTATAATATAGCGTGTCTACGGTGCTGCTTACACTCGCCATTTTACTTTGTTCTTTAACGTATTGTGGCATTTGATTGGCTTCTTATCTAATGCAGTGTGGTAGAACAAGCATTAATTAATTAAGCTGGAATGTCTAGGGAGTTCACGTTGTGTGAAGATAAAATGCAAATGCATTTATAAATACTCGTGTCTGTTAACTCTGAGGTTAATAAGTAAGTAATTGAAGTAACCATAGCTCTTTTTTTGAAGGGAAACAATCATTTAATGACTTCTCCTGCCTTGGGTGAGGCGAGAGAGAATGTCAGACTCTTACTGACTAAAAACCACCCTGTTTCATCTCCTGCTTTGAGCCGGAGTTCCGGTAACCTGGTACGTTGTCCATTGCTCCGGCATCAGCCCTACTGGTTCTGGTCAGGCGGCGAGCTACCCTTGCTCACCGTCCGCAGACTGAAAATTACTAAGCCTAAGCGATTTGGGACTTCATATCACACGATTGGCAAGCAAGATTGTTTGCGGTCAAAACCACGAAACCAAACCTTGGTAATTCAACTATTAGTTTCACACATACACACACAAATACACACATAAACAAACACACAAGTTAACAAAGTTTTAGGCCATCTGAAGACGTAGGAGCGACGACGTAGTTGCGTTTCAAACAATTTAATTTTAAGTTAAATGAAGTTAAGAGCGTGCTCTCATAATTATGATGTAACAGGGTCTGACATGGGCATCCGAGTGGATATAATGTACTTTAGTGAGCACTATGTACTGAAGTATATAAGGTAATAGTTATTGGAGTAGTTTAGGAAAATTGCTTTTGAAATATAGGGTGTATTGGGTCGTTAGTTTCATGTTGATGGTATTGGGGAGTAGAGCTGGTGTTTTGTTTTTCATATCAAAATGGTTTTTTTAAGGGGGGTAAATTATCCAATGACTTCGAGGCAAAGGGTGAGGCGAGAGGGAGTGTCAGGCTCACACTGACTAAAAATCACCCTGTTCCTACTCCTGTTTTTCGAACATACCGGGGCTCCGGTAAACCCGCTAGGTAGTCCGCAGCTTCGGATATCATAATGGGCTAAGATCTACTTGCAAGAAAGTATAGCTATCATAACTACCATGTTACTCGAGTGTTGAATATTTGGATGTTTGCACTACCAGGGTTGTCATTCTTGGGTTGCTGTTGTTTATAATATTTTTTAAAAGTTTTTTTTTATTAATTATTTATTAATTTAGAACCTATTCTAGCCCAAAATTGGGCAAAAGTATAATTCTCGAAATTAAAATTATTTTCTAATTAGGTAAGCTCCATAAAATTAGTTACAATTAATTTTTATTAAATTAAACCTGACCATTACCCACAAACGGACCCTCTCAACTATTAAACCACAAAGTATAAACGTTAAACTAAAATTTACAAAGAGACCACAAACCTCAATTTGTGCCAATTTGGGATAATCACAGTTGACTGTAATCCGCGGTGGCCCATGGCAGTTCCATTGCGCGTCCAATTAGCCATTTGTCCAAACGCTCAATTTCAATTACAAATCCAGCTTATGTCAAATTAAACTGCTTATACGCTGGAAGAGACACTGTAGCTTAGCTGTTGTTGGCTTCTTCGCATGATATTGTGTACATGTGTTTGTTTTGAAGAATGTTGACATGTGGCTGTTTCTTTGATGTCATTGGAATAAACATGAGTCCTTGTACTCACGAGTTTGACAAAATCCATATTAACACTGGAATGGTATTACAGATATCCTCACTGTATCTCGCAAATAATAGAGGGTTGTAATCATTATAAAAACAAAGGGAGTTTTGGCTATGATTACATCACGATATTGATTCTAATTAAAAATAGATGACATTTAACATGTTCTTTATTCTACGAATAAATTGTCTAACCACAACCCCTGGTACTTAATTAATCGTTCACTTAAACGCCTCCATTTATTTACCATAGCTTCGTTTACTATAGCCTTACCTATATCTTACGGGGTGCCATCCACCCTTAACTACAGGGTACCCTTACTTCGAAGGTTTTTTGATCAGAAGGGTTAATCGAGTAGTCCTATGTCAGGAACAGACAAAGGAACGAATCGAGGGGTTTATTGGCTTTCAGACAGTTTACTAATAACTAAGGGTTGGGCTACGGGAGAGTTAGGCGTCTTAAATTGTTTTTATTGGGGATCGTAGTTACGATAATGTTTCGTGGTATACCGTAATGGTATGCTTTTGTGGAATGAATTCTGAATTACATAATATTACACTATAATGTTATAAGTGTGAGAGTTTGTTTGTTTGGGTGTTTGCGTGTTTGTCCGTCAATCACTCTGAAACTAAAGAATGAAAATAATAGATGAAATTATAAATGATGAAAGGTGGTGGCTGAGCAAGCGACTGCCGCGAACGCGTATCGTGTTCGATTCTCGCATGGAGCAACTCTTTGTGTGATCCACAAATTGTTGTTTCTGGTCTCGGTGTATTGTATATGTGAAATTGTATGTTTGTAACCGCAACCACGACATAGGAGAAATCATAGATGTAGCAGGTATTATGTTTGATACGAGTAGACTATCAAACGTAATACCTACTGCAATACTACTGTAGTAGCGTAGCAGCGCAATTATTATTTATAGATAAAAAATTGCCCATAGGTACATTTCCACGACTTTCACGCACCAAAAACAAAAGGCTATCATATAACTTTTAACCCAAAATAGAATCTGAAAAACAAAACACGGCTATCAATTTACCTTTAACTCTAAACAAAAATAAATTCGAATGCTCTTGAAGAGTACCTTTTAAAATATTTGCTTCTTGTCGAGAGCCGAACGTATGTTTGTACTGTCGTTGTAGACTCGGCTAGTTAAATAGAAATAGGTGAATTCGAAAACGATTCGTAACAAGTTCGAACAAGCTGCTATTTGCAAAATAGGTAGTGGTGTGTTGTAGTTGATTTATATTTTGTAATAGTAAAGAATAATGTATGACTTTTTTTTGAGGGGAAAATCATCCAATGTCTTCTCTCGCTTTAGGTGAGGCGAGAGGGAGTGTCAGACTATTACTGACTAAAAACCATCCCGTTACTGCTGCTTTTCAAGCCGGAGCCGCGGTAAACCCGCTAGGTAGTCCGCAGCTCCGTAATAATAACAGCTGTACTGTTGGAGGGAAAACGCAGATTAAGAAGCACTGTATGAATAATTGAAGTACATACTAGTCTATTTAAATACTTGTTTTAAAACCAAACTCAGCCTAGTCAACCTTTAGAGGCTGACTAATCCGGAGCGCAATTACCGGGGCTCCAGTTCGAAAAGCAGGAGTAGGAACGGGGTGGTTTTTAGTCAGTAAGAGTCTGGCACTCCCTCTCGTCTCACTCAAGGCGGGAGAAGTCATTGGATGATTTTACCCTTAAAAAAATTTCAGACTAACTTTGGGTACAATTGCCAGAGCCAGAGACCAGAGACAGAGACAGTGGCCAGGGGAAGAAAGTACTGTTAACACTCTTTTTGATGAACTTCTTACACGTATCACTAAGAAAATTCTAAGCAAAACTATTATAAATCCTTTATGAAGATAAATACACATATATTTCGTTTCCAGTTCATGTTAATTAACCACTGAAGAATGACGTTTACCCTTTAGTGTCTAAGCAAGAAGTATATGTAGCCGTATGTATATATATGACCTATGTAGACACCTACGTATTACGTATGTGAGTTGAAGTAACATAGACATGCTTCCTACGAGTAGAATTTACCTCAAATACGAGGGCGTTACCCTCTGATCCCTTTATAGGATTTCAAGCTTATGTTAAGGTAAGATTTGAATACTCACACACTTCAATTGTATTTATTTTAGGCATTAGTTACAGCTATTGAAGTCTATATTGTGGTTCCTTCTAATTTACTTAAGAAGGTCTACTTCATTTAGTTGAACTCAGTTTAATAATTATGTAATGTATCTTCGTGCCATTTTCATTACTATCACTTCCCAGATGATGATGATTGAAAGATTTTTTTTTCTAATGAAATCGAATTTAAGTATGATATTTAATTTTGTCGCGTGACGATCTCCGGTTACCGTAAGTGTGTCCGCAGACCCGGCGGACAGCGAGCAACGCCAGGTAGCTCGCCGCCCGACCAGAACCAGACCGTGTGTGTAGCTCAAAGAGCCATTAGACCAACACAGATGGGCCCGCTAGGGCTGATGCCTGATACGAAGCTGCGGACTACCTAGCAAGTGGGGGTAAAGAGGACTAACGGGTCGGTTTTTAGTCAGTAAGAGTGACACTTCCTCTCGCCTCACTCAAGGCGGGAGAAGCCATTGGATGATTTTCCCCCTTCAAAAAAAGTATGATATTTGTGATCAAAGGATTTAACGATTACTAGTCTAAAGAAGCGATGTAAATGATTATATTTACTGTAAAAGGCAAGGAACGCAGTTTATTTCACACAGCCACGTCAGTTCTGCACACAACGTGCATGCATTACCATTTTAACAAAATATTTGCATCGAGAGCTGGTGCACGATGAACCCAGCTACCCAACATAGGCAGATTTCCATGTAAATTCAGCTTGTACTCCTACACTATATGTGCAGGTTCTAGTTGGATTTTTAAAATCCTGTCGATATCACAGTCTGGCGACTCTAGTATTGGTTTTTTGGAATGTATTTTTAACTATGCGCAGACCAGACAGGCTGAATTTTTTCATCCTTAAAATATAGATCATGTAATAAGTTAGTGATCGCTACTATTAATACTTTCCATACTAAACTATGAAAAATTGTAGGTCAAAATTACATAACTTATAGTTTTAAGTGTGGGAGAGTCATGCTTCGGCACGGATGGGCCGGCTAACTGATGTGAAACAATGCTTGCGTTGTGTTTCGTTGTGTGAATGAGGTTATCAAAGGCCCAATTACTCCCCTGACCAATCTTCCCAATCTCCGATTCCCCACCAACCCTTAAATTCCTAACCTCCAAAAAGTCGGCAACGCCATTGTGACGCCTCTGGTGTTTCGTGTGTCCATGAGCGGCAGCGATAGCTTACCATCAGATGATTCGTCTGTTCGTTTACCAGCTTACACTATAAAAAAAGTTTGGCTACTTAAAAGAGCACTTATTCAACTATATCGCAGAAATCATTCTGATATTGCAACTGGGCTAGTGAAGGCAGTACTTCAACTGAACAGCACTGAAAACCATTAAGAGGTTGATTTACCAGTAACTCTTAACTTCTCCATAATATATTGAATCTCATAAATCTCCGGCACTTCTCTTTTTGTTTCCTATTGTAGCAGCAATTTACGATTGTGACTCCAAATTGGAATGTGTCGCGTCGAATGTAACGGAAAATATTATATTGGAATGTTGGTAGTACTGGCCACTACGTTTGAGTGTAGAATGCATCGTAAAACAAAATGGTGGCGGGAAAAATCGAGGGCTCTGATTGGCTTGTTTTTGCTTTCACATGAATCCACTAATCAGATTTTTTGAATCTTACTTTTTTTTAGTTTGGTAATATTTTATATTACGTAAATGAATGTAATAGGCTAATATTTATAAGGAATGTACAGAGATTGCATAATAAAATTTTTTTCATATCACAAATGAATCACTAACATATATTGTTTCTTGTATTAAGTCTTTGACTGCCAATAGAAAACCTCCGCTAACGTCGGTCACCGGTGACCACCACGGCGTTCAATATGTTAAGTAAAAATAATGCATTACCTAATAATACTATTTTGACCAACACGAATCTTACCAACAATACATAATATATACCGTGAAAAATTAACTTAAATGCACAGATACGCAAACATTTCTCACATCGTGAACAAACACAAAAAATCAACAAGTTTCTTCGTACATTTCTAATATAAAAAATAAGATCTTTTTACATACAAATGTTGCTTTGCTTTTTAAAATCTTTTCAGAGTCTAGCGTAGTCTCAAGTTGATGCCATTCCTACGTCTTCGCCTTTTGAAACGTTAAAGGACCAGTTTTTTAATATCAGCTTAAAAGAGATCCAAGCGAAAATAGGTTTTATGTGACCGTTTCTCGGAAAATTAGGATTAGCTTTAGCACTAAGTTTTTTAAAAGTTTGTTGAGATAGATTGTGAAAAGAGCTGAAGATTTTCTACCCCAGAAACTGCAGCTTGAGGATTAGTGTAACGAATCTTATTTGCGAATAAGATTTACGTGTATTTTTGATTAGGATTATGTAGGCCATCAGTAAATATTCGTTTTTTGGCACCTTACATGTGTATGCTATGGGATTATAAATTAGAATCCCTCCGAAATGGTATCTAATTAATGATATTTAGGCATCTGCTTACCCATTTGAAAATTAAAGGTATATAGTGTGAAAAATAAATTCGAAAGTGCATTGACCTCAGCGAAACTGTAATAAGAAAAAATACGTATTGACAGATCAAATGGATGTTCTTAATTTAAATACGTCAACGAATCAATTAGTCTTCGTCGTAATAAAACATTTAAAAAAATGTAGAACAAAATAAAAATCTTTGATTGCATTCCATCATGTGTTTAAAAATGATCTTTATTACAATAGCATTTAAGGTTGCTTTTCGCAATTAAAGGTGCATGAATGTAGGAAGCCATAGTGTACTGGCCATTTTGTGATGATAATGTGAAAATGATTGGCCGCCGATGAAACCATGCAAACGCTTCGTTATGGACTCGCTTTTAAAATTCGAACGTCACCTATGTACATCGTACAATTTGTATAGTTTTTCATTCAATATTTTATGTGTATTCTCTTTTTTATTGGATGTGATAATTAAAAAACAAAGGGGATTGACCAACTTATATGGGACTTTGGCTATTTTTAAACAAGCAGTTCAGCTAATAATATATGTTTGATTGCATAGTTCATATCAGTAAGAATGAAGATACAAACTTAGATTTGTATCAATATTTATATTTAGATGTTTTTTTTTTTTACATTTTATTGAAACTGGTTATGCATAAACAAAACTGAAATAAAACATTTTGTTTCTATTAAAATGCATTATTAATCCGATTCATATGTAATTAAAATATGGTCAAGGAACTGGGCAGGTGGATTAATATTTTCCTGGTACCTTGCCCAGCTCAAAAACCAAATAATAGTCATTATATGTGCACAGCAACCTACTGTTCTACGGCCCACCATGCAGTTGCAGCAATATTGTTTTATGGCTGCCCTCCCTTCAGTGTTAATTTCATATCTATACTAATTGATTTTTTTATAATTGATCTTAATATTTTATGTACTGAGAATTATTTTGGAAAGTCATAATTGTTTCTTGGTTAAAATTGATCTATTGAATCAGGTCCTTTTGTATTTTTTTTAACTGTTCAGTTTTTCCCTTCTGACAGTTTTTCACGAGTTCCCTATATTAACATAATCAAAGATAGATTGACATTGACATCATATTAAAAAAAAATCCTGGCAACGCACCTGCGATTCCTCTGGTGTTGCTATCCATGGTCGGCGCTGATCACTTACCATCAGGTGACCCACATACTCGTTTGCCACCTATTCCAAAAAAAAAATATTTATATAGTTTCTTCATTTGTCCCTTAAAATCACCATCATCCCACAGACTTTAGATGCGCTAACGCCCGGCAACAGTCAACCCGATCCATTTGTTTCTGTCCACTGTCTAGTCCCCTACTTTTTTTTATTCTTTCTCTAAACCGACTCCAGAGTGTCGTCGGACAAGGAAAAAAGCAAATTAATTGCATTGTCGTTTAGTTTACTCGTTTGTTCATACAGGTATTGTTTTTATTGCGAACAAGTTGATCAATGTATTGTGTTTTAACTTTTCTCTCGTTCGGTTGTAAAGCTTCTAGGAGTTGTTGTTCGACAACGGGTCAATGAACTTTGGTTGTTTCTGTTCAGGAAATTTGATTTTGTTTATTGTTTTTGTAAGTTTAGGGTGAAATAGGGATGGGTTGTCTCATACAGTCGTACTCCTGAAGCCGACTTAAATTGTCAAAGTCTTTTGTTAGATAATCAACTTTATGTCAATATATTCAAAGTTGGGAATCTATTAAATGCATTACGGAGTCGTTTGATATTTTATCAGATGTTAGTAAAATCATAACCATAAAGTAAATACAAGGAGGAGATGTCATAACTGGATTTCCCTTTAACATAATGTATGACACTTTACAGAGAGCGTGGTAAGTTACAAACCACGCCCCTTTCTATTTTCCATCTAGCTATCCCATAAGATCCCAAAGATGTTGCTAATTGTCTACATTTTAATGTGGCATTTTCTGAGTACTTAATATTATAACCTATCTATCTACACATTTTTACTTATAATATCATTGGACATAGCCGTTTTTGTGTCACAATGCACAATTATACTATGATATCTCCTCTTTGTACTTGCATGTTCATCACCTTGTTCAATAAAGGACGGTTAAAGGTACACGTCCACAGGCCCGCATTGTACGCATCGCACGCACCGCACGCAACGGATTTTAGTTTGTCTTGTACAGAAACTCATACAACTGCGTCCACTGATCCGCATCGTACGGACCGCAGCATCAGCAATGCCTACATGCGATGCGCACTGATGACATCATACGGAATACGTACGATGCTTGCGATGCGTACGATGCGGGCCTGTGGGCGCTTACCTTAAGACATAAACATTACTATTTTTACAAGCTTTAACTATATTTATACAGTAATCAAACAATCTTTGAATTTTAATACGATAACAAGATATAAATATGTATTTTGTATTAGCGAAATTGCTTTATAGACTTCAAAATAGACCTTCATCGGTCTAGAGGTGACTTTAATTCTCCCTCTGTAGACTCACGAACGACTCAATAAAAACTTACTAAAACTAGTGTTGTGAAGGGTATTTTTGGTTTAGTACGAGATTGTTTTACGTATCTTGCTTTTCGATATCGTTCGATCGTTTGGCGTTCTGATTGGCTAGATCCAATGGACCAACCAATCAGAGGGCTGAACGCAGTAACGTTCCGATTATTCAGGTTTGAGGGCCTAACACGAGTTTCTTTTACGTTCAGCCCTCTGATTGGTTGGTTTAGTGGAACTGGTCGCTCAGAGCGCCGAACACGGTAACCTTTCGATCTCGACATAATATTACCTACATAAAACAATCTCGTACTAATTTCTCTTATCTTTGAGTTGTAACCAGTTAACTCTTCTATGGCTGATACGGACGCTGCTGATACGGAATCAGCAGTGGACTGCCACAAACTATTGATGATAATCCAACGTCTACCATATAAAGTCTCTTCTTTGTTTGTTTACACCATATACCATTAGGTAAGCCATAAAACTAAGTATCTTCCCACAAGATCATGGAGTGTCACAAATAGAATGGAGTTGGTATTTTTGTGGCATTATATGACTTTGGTATCGGCCACATTATTGGTCGGGGCGGTCAATAAAATATATCTATTATGAGCAGATATGAGCCGGCGGACTATATTTAGATTTTAGCTGCATACAACGGATGAGTGATCGATTTTATATTGTTAAATGATATCACTGCGGTCAAAATAATAGGGAATGTTTTCGTTTAGTTATTTTGCGGTATTTATATCTTTTGATTGGATTGTTTAAAACTGTTATTTATAATAGAAAATGATGGATATAGGTTGCTGCCTAATAAAATTGCAAGCTGAATGTAAAATTATGATTTGATTGTTGCACGGATAGCGCTGCGCAACGTGTAGAGAGTTTGTTTCCTGCGTGGAGCAAACTCTTTGTGTGATTCATAAATTGTTGTTTCGGGTCTGGGTGTCATGTGTATGTGAACGTGTATGTTTGCAACCGCACCCGCGACACAGTAGAAAATCCTTAATCCTTCTTATGGTAACGTGTTTTTTTCCAAAATAATAAATAAATTGAACTTCTACATTACGGTTTTTCTTCGCTTCCAAAATATCTAATCTTTCTAACGCGTATTTCTTCTAAATAATTCATTTGAAACTTTTTCCACGATAGAAAAACTAAAGATAAAGTATAATACTTTATTGTACAAAACATTTATTGATTTTGACACACACTAAAGTTCTCCAAGACAGCTATCTAGTGTCTAGCTCTAAAAATCTAAAATATAAAATAAAATCACGAAGTATTCCCATTGCAATAATAAAATATATGTTCAAGAAGACTTCGTAAACTGGAGTTTTAGTGGAGAAATTAAAACGACTTTGTTGTACACATGGAGCTACAATAACCAGTTTACCATGGTCTCGCTTTGTATGACCTATCCGTAGATTTGAAGATCAGTTTACACTGGAATTGTATAGCTTTACGAGCAGCTTTATGTACGTACAACCAGTTTGTCTTGGTCTCGTTTTGTATGACCTATCCGCACATTCGAGGATCAGTTTACACTGGAATTGTATAGCTTCACGTGCAGCTGCGTGTACGTACTTGGAAGAATCCTCAAAGGATACGTGCACTCGCATTTTATAATGGACGTAAAGGCAACCGTTTGTGTCCCGCAATCCAATATGGCCGCTCACTACTCTCCAAGTATTGTTATGAGCGCGTTAGATAAACTTTAGATGGCTGTATAGTGTTTGTTTTAAATCTTTTGTATCGCGTTTTAATCTCCGGGCGGTTAAATATATGTAGGTACAATGAGACATAATCTTTCTTGGGTATCAGGTAAGGAGAAATTTCCAGAAAAATCGAAAAAGCTCCGCAATAACATTCGAACACTCGATTCGAGAGGTGTAAACAGGATTATAAATGATATTTAATTGGCCCCCAACCCGCTTTCTGCCAGAACGGCGAAGCGAAGATGTGGTTATTATTATTTATTTTTCATTTATTTATTACACTTGTTTATTACATTTTTAAATATTAAATTAAAAAAAAAAACATTTAAAAGTATAAAATGTAGTAGCCCACCAGTAAAGGGATAAATCCAAGCTGCCGGTGGTCAGGGCTCAAGAGAGAAGAATTTCCGGACAATACGCGCCGTGTCCAGAAGTACCTACTGCCTTCTGCATCAGGCAGAATATCATTATTTATTTATTTTTTTATCATACCTATATTTACAGGATTAACCTAATATAATACTTACGACAGAGAAGCTACATTACAAGTAAAACCATACTAATTCTAAAAACTCACTTTTAACCAACCCTTCTCAGGTAAAATCTGGCCTTTGCACGGCTTGAAATAAATATCCCTAATTGACCACCGCAGACTAATAGGAAGGTAATAATAGTAAATTAAGATATCGAACTAAACAAGAACTTGAGATACTGAAACTTTGTGAAACTATTTCATGTTGTTGCCGCAGTAAGTTCACTGTTGGGAACTTCGGGGTTATATTCCGTACATTAATATACAAACACTGATACAAGCTTGTGTCTATTAGAATTGGACTAGTCAAATTGATGAAAAGTGGTTTATGTAGTTAGTACCAATAAAAGATATATGTTTTAGGAGGAGGCCTATTTTAGCAGTGCAAACTGGATTTTTCTTTCAGTCTTTGGAAATTTCTGAAGAAATAACGAAGAAACTGGAGCTTGGTAATTAGCAAACTCCCTTTTACATGGGATTTATAACATAATGTGTGAATCGCCGCCGTCCATGGACACCCTAAACACTAGAGGCGTTACAAGTGCGTTGCTGGCCTTTTGGAAGTTTAGTATTTAAGGGTGGTTGGGGAATAGCGAATGGGAAGATTGGAAAGGGGAGTAATTGGGCCTCCGATAACCTCACTCACACAACGAAACACAACGCAAGCGTTGTTTCACGTCGGTTTTCTGTGAAGCCGTGGTATCACTCCGGTCGAGCCGATCCATTCGTGCCGAAGCATAGCTCTACCACACTTAAAATTGTGTGTACTTTACCATATTATGTGCACTTCTACCTACAGCTAAAGGCGTGACTTTATATATCATGAAACCATGTTTAAAATTCAATATTTCACAATACACTACAATATACCTCACGCTCACATCACATCACTCTCGGAACAATGGCGTGGGTAACACAAGAGAACATTACGAAGCATTTTGAGTAACATATAAAACCTTTTTAAAGGCTCCAGCTACAGTTTCAGGACATGATTGTGTTCCCATTACTTTTCATTGTTTCAACGAAATTAATTACGACGGATAATTAAACGGGATGAAGGTACAATCGGTGATATTTCAATTTGAAAGAGTTTGGGCAACCATTTTGATTCTGATTGATTTGGGTAGCTTTGATGGGTGACGGTTCATTCTGTGTTCGTTTCCTGGTATAAAAAAGTTATTTAGTTTTTAAATATTGTATTGGTTGGTTGATTGGATTATTGTTGTGGATATGAGATGTCAAGGTTCATTCTGGAAATTAATATTAGGATTTTGTCATATAAGACGAGAGCCGCTGCTGATTGCAGGTCACTTCCAATCGGCCTATCTGGAAGTCATTGGGGGAGGCCTATGTTTAGCAGTGGACGTCTTATGACTTAGGTCTATGATGATTATGATGAGATAGTGGAGCTGAAGACCACAGTTGTATAAGTAATGTAGCTGCCCGTTGCCCGGTTTCAGCCACATGTTTATTCCTTCAGCTCTTACACCCACTGGAGGAGTAGAGGTAGTAGTATCTATATTCATATGGCATTTTTGATGAACAAAAGGATTAATGAACAAAAATGATGAAAAACTTAATGGGCTGTTTAATGCATATTCTTTTCACAAAAAGTAACCATTACACCTACTATGCAAATAAAAACACAACAAAAAATATGACAACAATATGTACGTTTGAAGAGAGAAAAGCCATTAGAAAAAAAAATACTTTTTTTCTAAAATCATTTGACACCGAACCGTTGCCCAGTGAAGCTGAAAAAACCATCAGCGGGCGCCAACGATGTCGAGGGAAAAATAGGGGTGAATTGAAAATTATACTTCGTCGACTTTTTTCTTCAAATTAACAGCTATTGAGAGACTCGACACATTTCCATTGAAACTTGCAAAGAAAGGAACGAGAGTGTTTATTAGAGTGTTGAATTTCTGATGTGCTATGTTATGTTGATGTGATTTTATAATGTAGGAAATGTTTGCGTAAGTTATAATATTATTGGTGTTATATTTTAAGTTTTATACAGAATATCTGATCGCTGTTTTAGATTAGATTAGAAAACTTTTCATTGTACACCATAAAAACACAAACGACAAACTATCTATTTATTTAAGTTAAGATCTTACAAAAAACGTAAACTAATTTCAAAAATGTTCGTACTTATATACAAAGATTGATCACAATTTATTATCTCGCATAGTGGTGAAAGAACATCTGTATACTTATAATTGGTTTAACTAGTGAAATAATGTTTTCCTGCAGCAATATAGGTATGTATAGGTATAATTATATTTATTAACTATGTATTAGCATGCTAAACTAAGAATACACTATTAGTATCTACGAACAAAAATAAACCCCAATACACAAAAAAATAAAGCATATATTACAACAGCAATTCGATTTACTTACACATTATATTTCTTTTTCACACATTTTCTTAGCACCCTCGCAATATTGCCAGTATTTAGACTTGTTCGTTTTTATTGGCGAATATATTCTAACGTATGATATCACTTATTCTCCTTATAATATCGTAAATATTACGTATTTATCCGTTTGTTTCGCCCCTGTATTTCTTCTCGGTGTTCTTGCCCTTGGTATTTATATGGTTTCCGCACGTTTTCCGTTTCTGTGTTGTTATGTAGAGTATTTAGTTTTGTCACTTATATTTCATTTTGGAGTGTTTCTTAACGTGGTTGAAACACAAAAACGTCTTTTGCAAATTTCTCTTTTAACTCCGTTTACGGCGATTTATAATTTTATTTAAAAAACATCTTGTTAACTCACCCTTAGTCTGCAAAAGAAGAGTTTCAATTTGAATCTGTATTTGAAAAATGTATAAGTACTAACTAAAAGACTTCCATTGCGGAACAAGATGAAAAAAAAAAAACAGAAATCAGTAACTGGATTGCGCTTTGGAGTAAAACGAATTAAATCCTTTTAGATCAGCAAAAATGGAAATGTATATAAAAATCGCTTGTAACAGGATCAAGCTATTGAAAAAACAACTCTATTTCAGGCAAATACAAAGCGCTGTTTTGATCCAGTCATCGAAAACATTTTTCTATGAAAATATAAACCTATTTATGGCTCCCGTCATACTTTTATTAGTTTGAAGCCACCGATCAGTTTTTCAGTCAAAACACTTTTTAGGTTGAAATAACAAATCTCGCGTACCTAAAACTGTTACGTTTGTTGATGAAACATTATTTTATAGTGTTTTTGACTTTCAAAATTGATTTAATTACTTTCACTTTTGATCTGAGTTCAGTTACAAAGACGAGAAAAGAATTTGTTGATCCTAGAATTGTAAATTTTCTTACTAGATATACAAAGATTTTAAAAAATTGATAGAGCTATTAGTTACATACTCTTTGCGGACACAGAATAACGCAGATCTGTAAACATATTACTTTTAGATAAAACATCGATTTTTCAATGTTCCACTATTTCCTACGTTTCTTTTACTGACGCGTTTAATCACGTATGAGAGCCATGTTTCGGCACGAATAGGTCATCTCGACCGCTGTGATATCACGGACTCATACTAAGCTGGCGTGAAACAACACTCTCATGTATCACAACGCATGAGTGAGGTTAGTAGAGACCCGATACCGTGTGAGCTAGATTACCAGATGCTCAATTTTTCTCGCACTCTAAAATATCAGTAAAGCACGTGTAGTTTCTCTAGTGTTACGGGTATCTATGGGTAATGCTGATTGCTTACCATCAGGTAATCCCTCCGCTCTTTTACCTAATCAAAAACTTACGGACCATCAGGTTATGCCTCTACCCATTTACCTTATCGAAAAACTTACGGAACAGAGAGTTTGCTAAGTTTATTTGAATGTTTACAATATTTATCGTTTTATCTAATCCAAATCCCGGTGCTGGCAATGTCGGGCTAGCAACCATGCGACAATGACATTTACAAATCTGACATTGACACAAAAAACTGACGACTAATTTTAGATTCGCGAGTAAACAGTTCGTAGACTTTGTTACATTTCTGTGAGTGAAATAAACTCATCAATGTAACATAATATTTGATGTTTTATTGCTCAAAAGAGTCAACGTACACGTATTATATAGTATTTTTCATCAAAATCGAATGGCGAAAATTCCGTAAAATAGGCTTGTACATGGAAATGTATCGGGCACAAGTTCAACAAAGCATAATTGAAAAATAATACTAAACTAAAATCACGATTTACTCACGTTAATAACGTGTGTTTCCACACACGCTACTACTAATTACTAAGTGCTCGAAAAGCGGTGGTTTTTAGCCAGTAAAAGTCTGACACTCCCTCTCGCTTCACCCAAAGCGGGAAAAGACATTAGACGATTTTCCCCTATGAAAGAAAAAAAAGCAAATTGCACATTTGCACACTTCCTCGGGATTAAAATATGACTATATTGTGTATAGTGCTATGAAATAGTATAGTATGAATAGTCCATGCGGACTATTCAATCTGATGGTACAGTTCTTATTCCCAACAAACCCTGATTTAAAGGCACGTAAATACGTATCTTAAGTCCGTGTGTCACAATGCGATTCTTCCAGTTGATAGCTATGGAAATAAGATTGCACGTGCCACTCGCAAACATATCTCACGTAGTCTCACTTTTTGGAAGTTTTAACAAAATGCGACCACGTGCCGCAGATACGCATTTTTCCCCTCAAATTGCTCTTATTCCTGTGGAATGGGGTTCATGTTTTTATCAAAGGAAAACGAATAGAAGATTTATTTTTTCATATGTCATTTTTGTTTTTACGGCGTGCTCTTGATTTTTATGAATTGATAAAGTTGGTTTTGTTAGCTCATAAATTATTCGTTTGGTGGGTTGCTGACTAGCTAGGTTAAGTTTAAGTTTAAGTTAAGTTTTAAGTTTGGTTGTAAGTATAAATATCCAGTAGTTGTTCTTGAATTGCATCGTACAATTACCCCCCTTCTCAATCTAGAGCCTTGGGAATTGTCCCAGGGTCCCTTAAATTCCTAACCCCGAAAAAGCCGGCAACGCACTTGTAACGCCTCTGGTGTTTTGGATGTTCAAGGGCGGCGGCGATTGCTTAACATTGGGTGATTCGTCTGCTCGTTTACTGGCTTAGTTATAACATAAAAAAATGCAAAATATTATTAGTTTTTCAAACTGAAGGATTGAGTTACAGTTACAATTGTACTTCTTATTATTTGTACTTGCATTCAAGTAGTTAGAAACGAGATAGTCAAACGTTCTAAACGTAGATATTTTTATCACTAAGATTTAATGATCCTTTAGCTCTAAAGGGAAGAACATTCATTTCACTTTCCACGCGATAAAAATCCCCGCGAGCCAGTCCAGAGATTGTTCGACAAATAAAAGATTGACCAACGCTGCAGTAAATCCTTAATTGATTTAGTAATTAATGAAATGAGCACTTCATGTAATTGCAGACTTAAATCGAATGGATTTCAAACTGTAAAATAAATCCAGGCACTAAGAATATCGTAGCTTGCTTCCTATTACATGGGACTTTCAAAAATATTTACCTAGATACTCCTTCGTGAAATATTATCATAACTGAAGCCCAATTACAAGCACCGGTGGAAACGAACTTAGCTAAACTATGTTTTTATGTGGAAAGATACGTCTTGTGGACGCGTGCTATAGATGCGTGCTATGGGTGTGTGCAATGGTTGGCCATTTAGTTTTTAAGTATAACATTTTGTAATGTTTTGAAGATAAATAAAGTAATGTTACGGACAAAATGCTATGTTTTAATAAAAATCGGTTCACATCCTGGTTTAATTACTCTGCTACATGATGAACGTTGTGTGCTCAGCCCGAGGCAGTCACGGTGAACTTCACTTATTAAACGGCACGAGTGCTCTTCAAATATAAACTGATGATTAACTTTTTAAATCGTTTATAAAACAGATATTTTTATGTATTTTCATGATTTGTTAATATAGATAAGTTAATTCATTTAGACTCCACCGACATACGATGAAGGAAAATGTGATGAGGAAATATGGACTTATAATTTCAAATTATAAATTTAAATCCGCCTGAGTAAGCGTGGTGATTACTTAATGCTTATTCTTTCTCCTGAGAAGCGGAGTTCCAGTGAGAAGAGATGCCTTTGGTCAACAGTAGTGGCATTCATTCTGATATTGACATAAGTCATTATTTATTGAATGAATCACAAACAGCGCAGCGCATATTATATTATTATTAATCTCGATCTAAAAATTATAATAAATTTATCTGCGCAGATTAAATATTCATTACCAATTCGGATTAACGGCAATCATATTGAAATTCGTCATGTTATCGATAAGGCTATTATTTCATTTTAATTGCGAATTTCATTTGGGTTAGCGCTGAATACATTATAAGCAAAACTTTGCAGGTAATCTAGGGGTGTATACTTCTGCCCACCTCTTCACTATGTAGTATAAAACACAATCGCTTTCTCTGTCCCTTTGTATGCTTCAATCTTTAAAACTACGCAACAGATTTTGATTCGGAGTATCTATGGACCTATGGAGTTTCTTACTCGTGCTTCTCCATAGGAATCTACACTTTGGAACGAGCAAATAGCTCTTATTATTATATTTGTTCTGACGTTCAAAAGTGCCTTCCTGGTCTATTTGAAATGAATAATTTTGACTTTGTATGTATATTACATGCGTAATATATCACCATTGGAAGCTGGGGCGGGTCGCTAGACTGAAAATTAAAAAAAAAAAGAATAAAATAGACATCTACCTAATTAAACAGGCGTTGGAGAATGACGTCACAGATTTAACTCGACAAGCGTACAATTTATACAGGGTGGCCGTAAACCGCTGTAATGTAGTCGTCATTTAAATAAATCAGAGTAATGAGTGTGCATGTGTGTGTGTGTGTGTGTGTGTGTGTGTACGTACACTGTACAGGGTGTTATAACGCGGGGACTTAAATAATGATTGCCTTGTATGGAAGGCGGGGCTTTGACATAATTATGTGTGTAAGTAATTACGCTGTGTGGACTGCGCTTTGTGGTTTATGTACCTATATATGATAATTATGACGTATGTATAAATTATACAAGTACATATATACATATTATGTTGGTTATCTTTGTTAGCAAGAATCAAGGCTTAATTATTGGTATTCATTAAATTTATGGTTGGTACTTATTCATTAAAGCTGAATACCGACCAGTTATACTAAGTATTTCGCTAGCATAATGCTAACACTAAATCTTTTTACTTTCAGTATTGTAGTACTTTCTGTTTAACTGTAATAAACTTTTTTTCTATTCTATTCTGTTTTTTTAAGGGGGAAAATCATCTAATGATTTTCAGACTTTAGCTGACTAAAACTACCCTGTCCCTCCTCCTGCTTTTCGAGCCGGAACCCCGGTAACCTGTTATGTAGTTAGGAATTCTATTCTATTATACCAGGAAATTGGTAAGAAACCCATGTATTGTATTACGTAAATTTATACCTATTTTTTGCGGTATTTCCATTTACCTCATCTATAATTTTAATATTATTTATCATTTTAATATCAATATCGAACAATTACAGTCAAGGAGCCTTTCTACAACAAAATTTATTCATTTTTCTAGCCTTTTTTATGGAATAGGAGGCAAATTCTTCTTTTTCTATCAAATCTAAAGGCAGACAGTGCCAAGTCAAGCATTACTTTTTCATTAAGCCGCTCTGTTAATATTTTTTAATCTACTTTTAGTTCATCTTTCTTTCAATATCCTGAACTGAGCAGTCCAAGATTTTAAACTTTTATTGAGAAGATATTACTTATTAAATGGTTATAAATGAATATTGCCAATTAACTAGTAATAACTAAAAAAGGTAGGAAAGAAAATTCTCAGTTTGACCTGTATGTATGTTTGTGTGCAATTAACTCGCGTTTGGTTGAACCTTAATATTTTATGCTTCTATTGTTTTAGGACTTCCTAACTAAAAAAAATGCAGGCATTAAAGAAAAATGAAGGCGGTTCTTTATTTAAAAAAAAAAATATTTATTTTATTCAGTTGACGATTTGGTAGCATCATACTCAGAATTTTCTGATTAACAAGCAATAACTACATAATTATATAATCCAACATTTTCTTTACATTCCAAATTCAACTTTTTTTTTATGGGACTTGCCGGTAATCGAACAGACGTATTACCTGATGGTAAGCAATCGCCGCCGCCCATGGACACTTGAAACACCAGAGGCTTTACAAGTGCGTTACCGGCTTTTTGGGAGTTAGGAATTTAAGGGTTGTTGTTCGGGAATGGGGATGGGGAAGATTGGGAAGGGGGAATTGGGCCTCCGGTAACCTCACTCATACAACGAAACACAACGCAAGCGTTGTTTCACGTCGGTTTTCTGTGAGGCCGTGGTATTACTCCGGTCGAGCCGGCCCATTCGTGCCGAAGCATGGCTCTCCCACACTTAAAACTCAACTCTTTCCATTACAAAGTCCTTTAATTAATTTTCAGTTCTCAACAAACTTTATGTCCTTGAGTAAGGAGGTAACATACTTGCGACGCAAGCGACGATGTGACTGCAAATTTTCTAATGAAACCGTTGAATATTTTAACATATTGATCAGGGACGAAGGTGTGAGGTCCAATTAGTAACACAAGTGCCAGCTCCGACCTCCGGAAGACTAACTTTACTGAATAAACAACGATAATTTGATACCCTGCGCTATCTGATGTAAATAAACTTACTTAATTGCAATTTAAGTTCAAGGTTATAAGTGTTGAATATTTTGATGATTGAACTATTGATACTAATGGTAGACAGTTTCGTTGATCGAGTGGACGAAAGCCTAGTTAAGGGTATAATTGCCGCACTCAGAGACATTCAATGATTACAAACTATGGTAAGTAATCATTAAATGACTATGAGTACGGCGGTTTGGTTCGATTCCCGAGTAGCAAAGGATTTCAGTAATAACAAGAACTCTAAAATTATGCCTGATTTATAGCAATACTTTCACCCCATATGACATTGAAAAGTGTATGTTACATATGAGTACGCCTCTGTCTACCCCTTTACTAACAGAAAGGATTGATGTTACGTCACAAACAGTTCAAGCAAGTTTATCATAAGACTGTACACAATTATACAAAGGACATGTCCCCAATTACTATTCAGGTAAACGGGTTATTTAACCAATAGTCTGCATTAGGTACAGAATAACTAAATACGTTCGCGTTGTTTGAGCGGTCCCAACCACCCATGTTTGCCAACCCTGCTTTGTCAGGGTTGACACTTTACTAATTGCATTTGAGATAAATCCCTCGGGCGTTGCAGGGTTAAATAATAATATATCATGGGTTTAATATATTTCTGTTTTGTTTTAATAGTGATTGGATTAGTATAGCTTTGTTTGATTTTGTACTGCTGTTGTGCAATTTATTAAAGCGTTTTCAATTATGATTTTTAATTGGCATTTGCTCTAGTTTTGTTGAGTTATTTGATAGTACAGATGTTTTATATTGGTCTAATTGTTGTATAAACCATTTTAATCAATTTTACTTTGTATGCATTTTTACTTGTCGACAAAAGTTCGACGGTTTATTAATCTGCCGTCACCACTTGACACAGGCAGTATAGTTGACAACACTCTATTAGAGACTCGTTTGCTATTTAAGAAAAAAAAAAGAATTTTAATAAGATAATATAAGTAATATAAACATACACAAAAAAACAATGACGATGTGTTAAATAAAATAGATTTATTCTATGTATCGTAAAGTGCTAATGTATCAGATCTCTATATCTGTCAAAGTTGGTAATCGATCTATAATGGCGGCGACGCAAAAGCGCGCCAACTTGTCGAACTGTCAATGTTATCTATGCTCTCATCTACAGAGGTCGAACGCAGCTATGGTTCGTATCTATGGTTTCCTATACAAGATAACAATACCACACTATAAGTATTATCTATCAGTGTATTAGAACATATTTTTTGTAAACTCCGACAAAACTGGTAAGTTACTGGTTACACTCATTGGGCAATTTTTTTTTTTTTTCTTTATAACATAACACATGGGCATCAACCTCACTACTTGTTTTTTTTCTGAGTAAAATTTTCAAATTAGTTCTTCTGCCTTGGGTGAGACGAGAGGGAGTGTCAGACTTTTACTGACTAAAAACCACCCCGTTCCTTCTCCAGCTTTGAGCCGGAGCCCCGGTAACCTTTTACGTTGTCCACAGCCCCAAACCACTTTACGCTCGACTATCATACTTAAAACCATCCAAACTAATGAATCTGCATCCATTAGCAAAAGCCACAAAAGAAAAGAAAGAACAATAACAAAGCAATTTCGTGGCACATTAACATAAACATAAATCCCGCGATACGAGCGCCATCTACATTTCATTTCTAATCACGGATTTGTGACCACAGATAATTATCGGTGCTCAGTGTATGTATAATCGTGTGATGCCAGCGTCATAGGAACATTAGTTATGGCGTAGTTATGTTGAAGCGTGTATGAGGTCATGTAGGTTTATGGTGTATTATCGGCTTTTACTGAAATGAGAGATTCCTAGGCTGTTGATTGTGTTTTTAAGTGGAAACCTAGCCATTTTAATAACTGCAATAGAGTTATATTAAAGCAGAGGATTATAAAATATAAATCTATACTTGCAACTTTATCAGTTAGAATTATTTATTTATTCCTTAAGAGAGGATTTACTATAATCCCCACGCTTGATAGGTAGCTTGATGATCTGAGTAAGGTGATCAATTGCTATTTATTCTCTTACACTGGTGCTGGTATGTGTGGGCACCGTGATGGTTTTTAGTGAGTAAGAGTCTAGCGGTCCCTTACATACTTTCCAGGCGAGGGGTGAGGGTGTGAGGGTTTTCCACTGCCCATCACTCAGTGGTTTTCCAGGTTTCACATATGCATACTGCTCCGTAATTATAGACTAATATTACCATTGTAACGAATAAAGTAAGACCATTAGACTATTCGCTGCCTCATTGGCTAACAACGTGAAGTTACGAGACAGAACGTGAAACTCATCGTAAATCAACTGAAATGTTTTCGACATTTCATGACCGAAGTATTTGGAAAATAGAACGTCGGTACATACAAACAAACTTACACACATACATACGTACGACAAGTGTATTTACGAGAGAGCAATTTTTCATTCATGTACCTACGGAACTTTTGAAAATATGCTTTTTGAATGATATAACATGTCGTAGAATGTACGACGAACTAGAAATTTGTTTACGGTTGAACGCATTCGCATTCCTTCGCAGCAGACTAGGGGTATGCGTACTATTTTATTTGGTACTCTGTCTCTGTTTGATTTTAAAATTGAATAATTTAATATTAATGCATTTAAAATATTTATTCTTCGTATTCTTTGATTTCAGGCGAAGTATTGAATTAATTAGGTTTTGGAATAAGCGAATAATTATTCAATCAAAATTATAAATCTAATTAATAGGGTTTTCCGGCTAAGCGAATAATTATTCAACAAAATTATCCGGAATTGTACAATGGTGGTCACATGCGCTTGATCACCACTAAGTTAATGTTTGCTTGCACCTGATGAAGGTGAATGTATTGTTACCAACTAAGAGATTACATGTGTTGCGTCATTAAGCAGCGACGTTATCTCTTTTCTATTAGATGAGAAATTTATGGGATATATCTTAATTTTTTACCTAGGTTGAGCAAAAAGTAATTAAAATGATCAAGCGGATCTGTCCGCTACTGTACCTAATAAATTGGTGATCGTGGTGGTAGGAGAATCACTCCTTTTACTAAGTTTATACATATAACTACTAAATACAAAATAGACCTTAAAATCTAGATCTAGAGTAAACAATTTCTAGACCAATTTAGATGATTAGTATTGAATTAAAATGTGTATACAGTTTCTAAGATATTCTTGAACCACAGTCGCAGACAAAATTGAATTACGAAATTGAACCTTATTGCTACGGAATTGGTACTATGTATAGGTTTATTTGTAAACGATGTTCCACGAATATCATTCAATGGAAGATTTCTAAGAATGTTGAGCGTCTTTACAAATACTTTGAGATCTCTACCATGAGTTAATACTGTTAACAAGTAAGTAATGAATTGGATATTATTTGAAAGTGCTTTTAACAGTGAAATATAATTTCAAATACAACTGGTAATTTAATCATTATATTATGGTACCTACAGGCTACACATAATTTTTAAAATGCGATTACCCAAACGGCTATTATGATAATATTTTTTATGTAGAGGAGGCACATAGTCCAGCCCTGGGATATCAAGGGCTGCTCCTACTAATATAATAAATGCAAAAGTGGGGATGTTTGTTTTTTTACTCTTTTACATCAAAAGGGATCAAGATGAAATTAGAAACAAGGGTAGATTATGGTCTAGAATAACACAGGCTACTTTTTATCCCACGGGAACGCGAGTGAAGCCCAGTAGAAGCTAGTATTACATTCTATAAAACAAAATATAAGTAGATATACCTCCTTTCTTTAACACATTGAACGCCGTGGTGGTCACCGGTGACCGACGTTAGCGGAGGATTTGCTAATGGCAGTTCAGTTTTCTATTGTCAGTCAAAGAACAAAACATTGAATCTACCTATATACTCCCATACATAATATACACACACGCATACATAGACACAAGTACATTCAGAGGACAGTGGTGTCTCTCATAGATGAGGAAGGATAAGGCGGGCACAGTAAACACCATTAATCAGGCCACAATACACCGCCTGACAAACAGATACTGCGAGAAAATGGCTGACCCCAGCTAGTTTATCGGGTTTGTAAACTTCACGACAGAATACTGATGGAGTGGGCTAAGCTGTTTAGTAGACGGTTTTGGTGGAAGAATTCTTTAAGGAGAAAAGTTTGGTGGAAGAATTCTTTAATTCTTTAAGAACGAGTGGAAAGCTAATTAAATATTTTATAACGGTTTTTTTTTGCTTATTATAATTACTCGTATACATAGAAAACTGAGTTTAATTTCCCCTTATTTAACTATCAACTTAAATAAGGGGAAATTGTAACATCATGCTAATATAAATCCACCACACATTTCCAATCTGCAATATCAACGTAACACCAAATATCATATTTTGTGTGCACTCTTAATTTGTAGCCAGCCAGAATCTTTGAACCCTCAATAGCCTCCAACAATAAAATTAAAAGAAGACCTTAGCATCACGGAACCTCAAATAACGTTGCTAAGTAGTAAGACGAGATAGAAGGTTTCTTGTTTAGATGTTGTTAGTGTATGATAAAGAATAAACAGTATTGTTTTAGTTTTTAAAACTCATTATAACATATAGAGAGTTTTGTCTAAGTTATTTATGTTGTATCAGTTTTAATCTATAAAGATCATTTATAACATAATATCGGTTTGTCTCAGCTATTGCCTTTATATATACAGTAGCGTATTGTGGTTTAACTTATACTCACTGTTTGTTCACTGGAGAAAAAAGCTCTTCTAGTTTCGAGTCACAGAAGGATTCTTCTTTCAGACAGTCTCTGCGTCTGTGTTCGCTGCTCATGATGAAGAGTGATTTTTAGTTAATTTAGTATGTCTGGCGATTGTTGTTATAACATACATATTATAGTTTCTCTATATTCCCACGGGAAATTACCGTTCGACTTTGTGTGTATCTTGAGAAATAAATCTGTTAAATGTTGGTATGCTACCAGAAATCGAGGTCAAAGTATTTTTTAAAGAGTCATAACTGAGGTGTCGGTAACCACAACATAGGTACCCAATAGCAAACTTAGTATCTACTTAACAACATCGCATCACAATCTACAAATGGCAAACACAGTACATTATATTTCAAAGTCAAACCTCCAAACGAAAAATATAAATACGCAAAAATATTCATAGCAACTTATGAACGCTAGCAATAAAACGCCTTAGAAACGTGGAGGGGATTAATTTAGACACAAGTGACGTCATAATAAAGTCATCAGTCTCCCCCCTACTAGGGGAGGGGGTGAGGACATCGCAACACGTCCCGTGCGAGGCCGACGGGGATTAAGACATGTATTAAGGACAGCGGGAAATTATCTCAGGGACATTTTTGTAAGTGATTTTAATACAGTTGCCATTTGGGGCGCAAACGTTTGAGTGCAGTTTTTTTTAAGGGACGATAACTTATTGCAATATGTATTATAGTTATTATTAATGTAAATAAGTGCTTGCTAATATTTATTAGAACCTAAGTCTTCTGTTACTGAGACCACCACAGATGGGGCCCAGTAGGACAAATGCCTGTTCCAAATGATAAATGATATATATTTTGCAAATAGGTTACAATGTAACTCTTTTACACGTCAATCTCTTAAATAACTAGATGAGGCCGGCATTTTCTATCGGAATACTCTGAGAAGAAATGCCGAAAAAAAAACTCAGAAGTCATAGTCTCTTTTAAAGTCCAGACAAAATCAATCAAAGCTGCGGACTACCTCTAGCGGGTTTACCGGAGTTCCGGCATCCTATCTACGATTTGAATCAAAAATCTCTTACTTTGAAGCCCTCTTTGTGATTACTACATCAACAATACTGCTTTCTATTAGTTAATAACGTAATGTAAGAGAGTCCTTTGCCTTTATAACATTTAGTACAAATTCCAAACTTAACTTAGTGGCGGGGCCACTAATGAGAATTCCAAAATAGTTAAGTAACTGCAGTACAATAGTTCTCGAGGTTACTTGTTGCTTAACTTCTGTTAAACCGTAACTTTAGTCAGGTGTATTAAACTATATTTCGAAAATATATTCATTTTAGTGCAATTTCTTCTTGAAGCATCGTACTACTTTTTTAAAGATACTTAAAGCTTTAGACTGCGTCGATAGTCGCGTGGTCGCAAGTGCGACTGCCGGGCAAGGGGTCTCGGGTTCGATTCCCGGGTCGGGCAAAGTACTGCTGGGCATTTTTCAGTAGTACCACAGAGTCTGGAATCGTGTCCGGTACTTATATTATTATGGCAATAGGCTCAAACCCTATTACATGGGATTTATAACACAAATAGAGAAAAGTGGGTGTATATTGTACAGTAGCATTACATGTGCAACTCTGCCTACTCTTTCGGAGATAAAAACGCGTGACTTTACCGTTACCTTAAGATTAAATTGCCTTATTGTTCTAGTGGTTACAAATACGATTACAGAGCTAAAAGTTTCGAGTTTAATCCTTTAAGCATTACCATTAGGTATACATTTTATGAGCCAGAAACAAGCAAAACTTTAGATATTATGACAGGCTCACTCTTTATTACACGTACGAATAACACGTCATATCAATTAGAACACGCAACGAACCGCTAACTTTCACACCCCGCAATGCAAAGAAAATCTTTCAAAGTAAGTACGTTTTGCTGGAAATAAATCCGTTTGCTAAAATGGATGTTTTATCCCACAAACGTACATAGGTACATAGGTGGGCCGTGCGCGTTATAAAAATACCAGCGAGGAATGGTGAGATCTTATGCAAACGAAAACGGGAATGGAAAACAGCGAGCGTGGTACATTGATTGGGAAATTGCAAACGTACTCATTTTGTGCTTATTCTACGTAGGTACATTTTTCACCAGTAATACTTACAGTTGGCTGAGTGGTTGCAAATGTGACTGCCGGGTCAGGCAAAGTATTATTAGCCTTTTTTCCGATGATGATGATCAGCCAATCCCTATACCCTTATTCTATACTAATCACCAAGACAACTCATATAGGAAAAGCTAAAAAAATGCTGCGGAAAAGCTAAAACCTAATAGGGTGTACCTAATAAGGTACACTGTGTAAATACAATGATGTCATCTTTCCTTGCATTTTCGAGTATTAGAGGCCATGTTTCAAGATAGATAAAATTCAATAAGAATGCTTGGTATCTACTTGTAAAACACATAATTGTTATGTTTTGGTAGAATGTTACATTTTTGGGACTAAAGGAAATAAGCAATATGTTATGTTATGTTGTGGCTCTTTGATAAGATTGCGACCGGGAAAAATGTGAACGTTGCATATTTTCTGGAAAATGGAATATTGAGCGGTCAACGCTGACATGTTCGGAATTGAAAAGTTATGACGAAGTATTTTAACCAACCGGTACACCATATTTTTGGAAGGCAAGGAACATTTACGCCCATACAGACTCCTATATTTTTTTTTATTTACTATTAATGTATCCATATAGAACATAATGTACAACACATATATACTCGTACAATTGAGGTACATATGTATACGAGTATGTATATGTTTGTCTTCTAATAATAGTAATTTATCAGATAAAAGTTTTGTATCAAATTCCATCCTCAATTAAACCACAAAAAAAAAAACTTTTAAAGACAACCAATTTTTCAGGCAGACAAATTTCAGTATTCACTTACATTCTTCCTAAAAAAGGCTACACGGGCTTCAGTCAACAAAATCTTACTTACATTAAAAGTTTTCACTAAGTGTTAGGTAATGTGGTGAAATTCATGAATTTTCTACAATATGCCTGAAAGTCGGTGTGATATCGCTTTAGCTCGTAAAATGTGCTAACCAGCCGGAGTTTCGCCATTACCTCTCTCAACTACGTTTTGACCGACTTTAGTAATGAGGTTACTTTAGTTGTGAGGTTTTAAAAAACTTGAGAAAAGTATGCTGGATACGTTTTAAGTTTTTGTGTCTGGGTGAGCTAGCTATGTAAGTACAATTACTTGAGCAAGATGTTTCTTGGGTTAGAGCTTCGGGTCAAGTAGAATATCCGAAGCTGCGGACAACGTAACAGGTTACTGGGGCTCCGACTCGAAGCAGATTTTTTCTACTCTCGTCCTGGGCGAGACGAGAGGGAGTAGCAGGCTTTTACTGACTAAAAACCATCCTGTTTACTTCTGCTTTTCGAGCCGAAGCCCCGGTTGAGTTGACTTGGGTTATCACCGAAGTGGGATAAAAAGTATCCGATATGACACTTGGGTGATAAAAAGTATCCTATCGTATCCTATCGGATACTTTTTATCCCACGGGAATGCGGTATAATCCGCTGGCAGAAGCTAGTACAGTATACTTTAAATCTTTAAATCAAATACAAACTTCACACGCAGAATCCGCCGATCCCCTCAATTATTTCCCTGCCTACATACTAATTGTTTTCAGCTCAATAGACGTTTGAGCAATAACATTGAACAAAGGTATTAAATACCTCCCGTTTCACGCGTCTAAGATAAACAACCTCTTTGGTCCTCACAGACGTGCGAGAGGAACTTTAGATCCTTTAAGCCCTCCCTACCTGGCTGCTTTTCTTTGAACGTTGACATGAGAATTTTGGTGTGTACACAGGATTATTCGTCTTATTTATATTGTAAGAGGAGAAATTTTTGTCTGTTTGCTTATGTGTTTGTATGCTACGCAGTTGAGCGAAAACTGGTGAATGGATTTTGATACAATTTTGAGCTATTATTTTTTTTCCCACATAGGTAAGAAAAGCCCTACAAAATGATCCAATCTCATGTTTAAAGCTATTGCAATGTACCTGTTCTACTTCTACACCCACTTTGATCACTCAAACGCAGCAATACTCTATAAGAACTGGTAAAACGGCAGATTGTACCCTAAATCAGTTAAGCTTTTCACCTCATAACCCTTCAGCCACAAGTATACCACCACAAAAGTATCATCGCCAATTTAATTAAACAACTCAGGGTTACCGCCCAACTTCTTAGGCCCTTAGAGACTCGTTACAACTCTTTTGTTCACTCGCCCTTGAGAACTACTTAAACAACAATATTGTGCGCGTGACATTCATATTAAGGTCGACAATTCGACCAAAAATATTACTCTGAAACAATCGTAAGAAGTTTTAGGCTTTGGGAATATGATACTTGTTTCAGGGTGGTATAGAGTTGAGAATTGGCTGTGAATTAAACGTTTATTCATAACGTTGTTGTTTTTAAATGGGGTGTTTTATTTTAAAAGTAAACAGTATGTTTTTAGTAGCTGTGAAGTTAATGTGTATGTGTGTGAGCAGAAAGGCTATGGTCATATTATGTAAGCTGAGTAGGATATTTCATTATACTTACTTAATCAGAATTGTACCAAGAAAGAATCGAATAGGGTAAATTAGCCTGTTTACGTCCGCCAACCAGTGCGCGTTCATGTTACGGAACGGCCTATCAAAATTATTTTTTTATTCAAAAATAAGAAAACTACTACCACCCTCTTAATAGTAGTAAATACACATCAGTTTAATCTTACACCTTGCAAGTATCATATATTCTTGGCGATCCGTAAAATAGATATAGAAAATATAACCTACCAGTAGGTTATATTTTTTATTTAGTAATCATAGATTTCAAAAGACCTAAATATATTTTATCCTCAAATTCACTAAACCATTTCCAAAACCACGAAAACGAACATCAACGCCATCTCTTAATGAAATCCGGAACTATTTACTTTACATAACAACCGAGTAACACAGTTTTGAAAACTAATTGTCGTTTCATTAGGAGTGAAGCCTTGGGGAGTATAAACGATCAGGAGTATGAACCATGAAGTAATTGGGATTATGGAGGAATTTATATGAGAGATGGAAATTTGCCTTGAACGAGGTGAATTTAATAAGATATTAAGGATATGGGAAGGCTGGAATTGTGTTTGATGTGTGTTATGGGGGTAAGGAAGATTTTTTTAAAAACGATAATTCTTAAGGTCTTCTGATGATTATATCTCAAGATAAATAAAGGAATCTCATATGGTAGATTCTTCTGTGGGCCTTCTTCATAAAAAGTTTGCCATAATGCTCTCTGTTTTAAAACATCCGTCCAAACCTCGCTCCGTCTTTGCCAAATGTGTAGTCCCTTATAAGGGTACTTTTGCACCAGAGATGTGCTATGCTGTGTTGCTGTGGATCCGTTTAGCTTCCACCAATCATATTAAGTGGTACACTTAGCTTAGCTCTGTTGGAAACAGACTCAGCTATATTTTTTATAATATGGAAAAATGCGTGCTATGGATGGCTTCCCTACTATTGGCTATTGGCGCATCTTCCTCGCACAGCTTAGTATCAGTGGAAACGGTCACATACATAGTTTCACAGCTTAACTTAACTTTCACAATATCCTAAAACTAAAATGGCAACAAAAGTATTACGATTAAACCACACCACACTTTCGTATCATGATAATTTTAAATGGAAAACGTTAATACCTATATATCTAAAGATAAACCGACGATTCATCCGTTTTATCGTCCGAACAGGGTAAACTGCTATCTATTTGCAATGTACCACCTTCTAAGAGATGCGATGACGTCACATATTGATTTTGTACTAAAATAGTAGCCATAACAACGGGTAAACGAAGCCACGATGTCGTTCCGCGCGATTATTTTACCGGCTGACGTCAATAACTCGATATATTCTTATATAAATAACATTAAGCTTGTTTTTATTTAAAGAGATGGATCACGTTTGTGTAGCAAGGAGTTAGGAGTAGGTTTGTTTGCATGTATTACACTTTTACACTTGCTCTGTACTAGTTATTTATTTTTAATGACTGAACAACATTCTTTCTTTTCTCCTGTGTCGTTGATGCATTTACAAACATACAAGTTTACACATGACACCCAGACCCGGAACGACAATTTGTGGATCATACGAACAGTTGCTCCGTGCGGGAATCGCGCCCGTTACTTGGCCGAAACCTGACACAACAATTTGTGGATCACACGAAGAGTTTCTCCGTGTGGAAATCGCATCCGCTACACATAACTTGGCAGCCAGTTGCCCAGCCACCGCGCCAACCGTACAGTCAAATATAACCAGGGATTTAAGGAGCTTAGGATCTGTAACTCTCTTTTCACTCCTCAGTTCCATGATCGGTGATCCATCATAGTGACAGAACAGTTACACCTGTTATTCAAGGGTTATGTAACTCCTGTAAGTAGAATTAAAAAAACAAGTAATTCGAAAAGTGTTGCTGCATCTCACTTGTTTCTTTAAAATAATATTTATGCAATCAAAAACTAGGGCGAGTCAGAGTGTCTGTGAATTTAAAATTAAAATCGTGAACTCAGCACTCGACTGTAGCATGTTTCTTGGAAACTAGAATAATAACTTGTTAATGTTATTTTAAAATATATTACACTTAGGTACCTACGGCTAAAACATAAAATATAAAGATTATTAGGTACTCAACGGTATAAGGTGTAATCAATATTTCGTTGAGGTATTTCCTTATTTAAAAAATAATCAACCTCTATGGATATCCATCACTCAGTTGCAGGGTTATACCTATCTCTGTACTAAATAAAAAAAAACAGTTTAGCAGTGAGAACTAAAAGTAATAGTACTTACTTTGTATCATTGTTGTGATAAACTTTATAAAAATATTATGTCGAAAATTATTGAACAATTCAGTACCCTTAGTACGAGTTCGCTTCACGTTTAAAGTAATCGAAACGAGAGCGCGTTTGGCGCTCTGATTGGTGGATTTTTTTTAGTCGCGCAGAACGGGCTCTGGTTTCGATTACTTTAACCGCAGACTCATACTAAGGGTACAGTATATTAATAAAACATACATAATTTTACAGTCTTAGCCAATACATTATACAATTCAAGTATAATGTAATGTATGTATATTAATTACCCAGTTCATTGCACTCGACGTGCAGTAATAATTAATTGTCCACGTAATTATATTACCATTAAATATGGGGGATAATTAATTACATGAATTAGTCTCAAGTACGTGATAAGCAAGGATTGATTAACTTGTAATAGCAACCATATGTGTGATTGATGAGCAAGACGTATTGATAGCCAACACTAGTTGAGAAAAGTAATATTAAGTTTTTCTTCAACATTTCGTTGATTCTCAAAGTCTTATTTATTATGTCGAAGGGATGGGTGGTCGAAAGACAGTCGCAACACTCGTCATATATGTATGTATATGTATGTCATGTATGTAAGTATGAATATGTGTACGTATGTTATATTAGATCGAAATTAAAACTACTCTTTCAAACTCTTTCCCTTAAAAAAAATCCAGAGAATTTTTAAAAGGAAAATCTGTGTCAGATACTCCAATGACGGTATACAAGGAAAAGGAATTAATCAAACGACTCTTTGCAACCACATTTTCAACGCAAAACATGCTTTGATAACGCGGAAACAAAGAAAAAACGGCTTAATTAGATTTTGCGTAAAGCATTACATCAACCTTTTGAGTTCCTTTCAAATATTATTTTCTGGTCTTTGTAATAGAGTTCTTTTTTGCATGGTTTTATTTTAACCTCACTCATGTGGCGAAACGTAACGCAAGATATGTATTACGACAGTTATCTTTATTATCTGTGACGCCGTGCAAACGTTATTTCATGACGCACGATAATCTGTAAAGCCGTGGTATCACTCCGATCGTACATATGCTATCATACTGAAGCATGACTCTTCCATGTGAGCTCACTTCTTATAGAGTGATAATAACAGAAAATAATGGTTTAATTTTGCTACGACAAAGGTTCTTAAGTTATATCCTCAATACGTTGTAAAACACCCAAATACTTGACTACCGTAGTCAGTATATTCATTTATTTATTTATCACATCACATCACATGTTTCCTTTGCCATTACAGATATACTTAAATCTAATGCGACAAGGTAACTTATTATAAACTATTCCTAACTATAACTTATTATAAACTTTCCCTAACTATAACTTACATGCTACATAGTATGTGGTCCTTGTGAACTCACTCAGTGTACAGGTGAACATATTAATGGTATCTGCTAACAGAATAAATAACAAAAAGAATATCTCAAATCGGTCTCGAACTGCCGGAAATATGGATTAACATACATAAAAAAACACGGTCGAATTAAGAACCTTCTCCGTTTTTGAAGTCGGTTAAAAAAAGAAAAATCCCTATAACACTAGTGAAAACATTTTATTTTTATTTTTATTTGGGAAACAAACAGGGATTATACAACTAATCATAACAATCACATAGCCAACACCTAATCCAAAACAGTTTCCACACTTAAACTATATATACATTGACGCCAAGAATAATATTTAAACAGGTATGAAAAAATCGTTACTCCATAAACTCAATCGGAAATTATGAAGGGGTTGAAAGACTGCGAAGAATTTATTACAAGACAAATGATGGGTCAGGAATCCTCGCTGACGTTAATGGCCAGACAATGACTAATGTTCCTCCTGTTCGCCCTCTAATTCCTCCCTTTCCTCTCAGAACTTCACTGTTATGAGGCATTTTATGAGTTAACTTGAGGTTAATTAGAGGTTTTTGTGTAAAAGTATGTCTGTTAGAAAACGTTGTCATGTAACCATGTACTATTATGTGTGACATGACATGACTCCGCCTTTATGTTTTACTAGCTTCTGCCCGTGGTTTTGTCCGTGATCCCGTTGGATAAAAAGAAGCCTATGTAATTTGCGAGATCCATAATCTACCCCTGTTCCTAATTTTATCCCGATCCCTTTTGGCCGTTGTGACGTGATTGAGTAATAAACATACACGTTTTCACATTAAAATTTATAATACTATAGTAAGAAGTAAGAAGTAAATGGATCATCTAATAATAAGTGATCAGCACCACCTATAGAACCCACACAGTAGTCATATACCGTTTAACCCAATAAATAATGTAACTATAGACCAAAAACAGTAAATTTTATACGTAGTTAACAACAAACAAGTACCTAGTACCATCGATTATTTTAATTTATCTGCCCAGTAAAATGCTGTAACTATCCAGTTACTCAGTAATGCAAGACATATATTTATTTATCCTGTAGAGATAGCAAGCGGAGCGCTAACAAATCGCCGGCAGTTATGCCCACTTAGCTGCGCTCAGACCTATATATTACTAGCTTAGCTACAACTAACTAATTATTGTGCCAATGCAATTACTATTTGTATTGCTTTGAATGCTATTTTTTAATTGGATGTTCAATTTAGCTACGTATTGTTTGCCAATAGTGTTGACCTCTTTGCTCTTTATGTAACAAGGTCTTAATAAGTCGCTTTTAAACAACTTACATACTTCAGAACTAAAGAATAGTTCCTTTATTAAGAGTTTGCTTTACGTTGAACAAAAACGAAACAAGAGCGCGTTCGAAATCAGAGTGCCGAAAAACCGTTAAATGTACAACAAACTCTTACAAAGCCCTAAGAGGTAAAAGGTAAAAATAAGGGGATAAAAGTTATTATATTTTTATCATTGCCTGTAAATAACTAGTTGAATGACCTTTGACTATTCTTTTTTTAAACTAGCTCTCTATTATTATCTTAAATTCAAACTTCATATACAAATCACAGAAATTGTATTTGTGAATTACACAAAAAAAAATTATCATAATTTATTTATTAAAACGGGATATTTACCATGTTTCTTAGTTTTTGTGAGTTTCAGATATTTCAGCATTGTTGCAAACACCATAATTCCGGACGAACTGGATTATCATCATCATATCAGCCTCGACATGTTCTTGAGCGAAAATTCCTTAAAACAATAGATAGTAAAAAAAATATCAACCTTAAAATATCCTGGAACTGCGGACTGCCTAGTGTATTACCGGGGCTCCGGCTCGAAAAGCAGGAGTAGGAACGGGGTTTTCTCCTCGCCCAAGGCGGGAGAAGTCATTAGATGATTTTACCTTTTTTTTGATGATTGATGATTTTATTTTATTTTGTAGGTGTTTACTACTCTTGTTACGTTCTCACTTCAGTTTCGATCATAAATGCCACAGAGTGAGTGTTTAACAACGGTTTTAATAGACTTTTCAAATTAAACAGAGTTTTTCGTACATCCAACTAATGGTTCCAGGAATTAGCGAGTCCAATCAACTGAACAAACAGAGGAAATCTCCTCAGCTTTATTATTTTACTGTTTTCTTTCCTTTTTCCTCATTTCTGCGTAATTCTCATAATGTTGACATTGAGTCTTAATATAAAATGTAAAGATAAGTAATAAGTAGCCATATTGGATAATACTACTGTTTAATTCTATCACGATATATGTATGGCGATATATTAAAGAAGGGCCAAATTAAAAATACCCTTAACCGACGAGCATGCATGAAAAGACTGATGACTATTGGTGAAGCGAAAGAGGTATGTAAGATTCGTAACAATTGGCGATTCATTGTCTCTGCCTACCCCCTTGAGAGACAAGCGTGATGTATTTATTATTACGTATTTTAATGTAACAAGTAATTTAATAATCTCCTATCTCCCCCAATACAACTTTGATAATACAAATCTCATGACATTCGTATCGTTAAATAGGTGTATTGCTAGTCAGAATTCCATAAGCAACAGTCATGTAATGACCATAACATGAAACTCTAAAACCTTAACCATAAGATTCAAATCCAATCAATACAATACATAGAACCTACCGCTGCATACTACAAAGCAATTTCCACCTAGTCATTACGACTTTGAACTAAAAGCAATCTAGACAAAGACTATATTTGCTTAGCACGCCGATATTGACTGGGCCGACTATCACAACGTCCATGTATTTACCGAACGCCGAATATCGGTAAATAAATAAACAAAGTTGATTGTGTGCGGCTTTTGTGTTTGTGTTTGTACGTTTGATGTCACTATTTGTGTTAGTGTGTTACATCTTCACTTCGTTGCGGTGTCTGGAGTCGGTGGGAGGTCAAGGTGATTGAGGAAATACAATGATTGGGACTGTAGCTTTAAGATCTTTTCGAAATAGAGTGCTAAATAAAGTAGGTACACATCTGCGGACTACCTAGTGGGTTTACCGGGGCTCCAGCTCGAAAAGCAGGAGTAGGAACGGGGTGGTTTTTAGTCAGTAGGAGTCTGACACTTCCTCTCGCCTTGCCCAAGGCGGGAGAAGTGATTGGATTATTATGCTCCCTCAAAAAAATAATAAAAATAAAGTACACATTTATATGTTGAATATAATTTTCAAAATTCTGTTGAAGATTAATAAATAAAAAAAAAGAAAGACTAATAGTCGAATTGGAAACAATCAACCGCTGAACGAAAGGTTCTTTTCCGAATGGGATTTATCAAATAATCTTCAAGTTTGACAGGAGGATTAGGAGTCCCAGTCAGGTAACTAATGATAGGATGCTGTAGCCCACCTCTCAGTGGCTGGTTCCTTGGGACTATACTTAACTTTATGTGAGATAAAAACTCTTAAAACAAGTTTTTTTATGATAAAAGCCGGTAAACGAACTGACGGATCACCTGATGGTAAGCAACCGCCGCCACTTGAAACTCTTTTGGAGGTTAGGAATTTAAAGGGTCTTGGGGAATCGGGGATTCGGAAAGGGGGTAATTAGGCCTCCGGTAAGCTCACCTACACAACGAAACACAATGCAAGCGTTGTTCCACGTCGATTTTCTATGAGGCCGTGGTATCACTGCCGTTGAGCCGACCCATTCATGGCAAAGTACTTTTTCCATAGAATAATATCAAATTCTATCGCAATTTCAGACAACTACTCAAGATGTACACGTGACCTACATAAACACAGCGGAGACTTAGTAATACTCTTTATAACCTTAAAAAGTAAAACCCTGTCGCACGTGACTAATCTCAGTCATAAAAATATAAAACCTACCATTTTACTTCATAGCCTACGTTTCGTATTTTTTGCATGAAGTAAATTATACTTGATTTATTAAGTCCCTTGAAATCTCTGAGAAATAATAAATGCTCCAGCACTGCTGGGAGTAAATGAGATGTAACTTGGCTTGAATTGTTCATGAGGCAGACTTTGTCGTTCAGCGTTACGACACGGTGTGATGGGCGGCCGCAGAGGCTCTTCCTCGCAAAATATGAGACTCTTGTTTAACAGTGCTGATTTAATTAATGTTAACAAGAGCTCGTTTTGCGAAAGAATATTCTTTTTTTCTGCTTCTTGTGTGAATTTTTAATTTATGTATATTCGAGAGATATACTCCAGAGATATACCTTATAGATATACTCGTATTTTATTTGTAAGTGGAGACGCTTTTTGGAGGGTTTTGGTAATGTAACGTGGACTTCATTGTCTTTATTTCTTTAGTGTATGTATTCATAAGTCATATCGTACATCCGTAAGTCACTTGGGCTAGTAGAATACTAGCCCAAGGCCCTTGGATTTCAGGTATAAAGTTAGTATGGCTATTTCAGCTCAATAACAGAGAAGGCACTTAGCACAATATTCATAAATCTTTAACACAAAAGAATTTGTACGAAAAAGGAAGACTTCGCATTAAAAATTTACCTCAGTCCCGTTTTACTTCGTTTAAAACTTCTTCAACTTTTCCATCATGTAATGGGCCAACATTCCAACGCTATTTGCTCAACATTGGCGGCCAATGTTTGTATTGGACGAGCCAACATACACTGTTTGTCTTTAATCCTACTAAAATTTATTTTACTCCCGGATTTTTGTAACGTGCACGTACAATGTTTTATTTTATCATTCAGACTTATGTGGTTTGCGTTTTAACAATTTTGTTATGGAATATTGTATGTGGATAATGCGTTTTCATATTAATATATGGTTTGTTTAAAGTTATTGTGCAAACCTTTTACAAAAACCTATCAAAACAAATGTTTACTGCGGTGGAACATTGTTGAAATCACACTAATATTATAAAATGTGAATGTTTGTTTGTTTGGATGTTTGTCCGTCAATCATGCTGAAAGTACAGATCGGGTTTTGGTGAAATTTGGCCTAAATACAGGGTATGAGTTTACTTGGATGATAGGATACTTTTATCCCACGAGAATATATAAGGGCGAAGCCGTTGGCAGAAGCTATATAATTCCTGTGGGAACATTTATGTTCATGAATTTTCATATTAATTTATGTATTGGATATTATTTGTGGTGAACGTGAGGTTGTGAGTTCGATCGGACGGTGGATAAATTCATATTACAGTTTTTAATTTCCAAACAGTAGTCAATAGGCCGATATCGCTTCATAATATACTCGCCACCGATTAATTTTTAAGCCAAACTGACCTAACTTGGTTGAAAATGTGGGCGAGCCGTGCTTCGGCACGAATGGGCCGGCTCGACCGGAGTTCGAAACGAAACAACGTTTGCGTTGTGTTTGATTGTATGAATGCGGTTACTGGACCCCCAATTATCTCCCTTCCCAAAATTCTCAATCCCCGATTCTCCAACAACCCTTAAATTTCTAACCCCCAAGAGGCCGGTAATGCCCTTGTAACACCTCTGTTGTTTTGGGTAATCCGCCGGCTAATACCCTAAAACAAGTGTGCAAGTCCACTACAACAGATGAGAGAAAATACGTTTCCAAATAAATTAAGCACTACAAGACCAATCATTTCACAAATAAAGCCAGATAGAGTTTGAACTTTAAAATAAAATTATTAAAGTAGAAATTGGAACAGGATACTTGATATCAACACAGATGAAAGTCATTTGATACACCTCTGTATTTTCGTTATGAAAACTCGTTTCTATTTTTATCTTTACATTGCATTGTATTTTTATATTTCACAATAACGATATGTTGAAAATATCAATGTTTCATGGAATAGAACCCAAACAAGCAAAAATATAAAAAATGACAAATATTTTTAGTGTGTTTATTAGATTTCTATAACATTTGAGTCGTGGTTGCCTAGAGGTCTAAGACGCCCGCTTCTCATGTATAACGTAGAGGGTTCGAAACCTACCAACGGCATCTACAATTGTGACATTTTCCAAGTACATGTACTTTCTAAGACTCTAGACACTAGACACCACTGACACACGGTGAAGGAAAATATCGTGATCTAAGCTTATAATTCCTAATTATAAGTTTGGAATCGCCAACCCGCGTTGAGTAGGCGTAGTGATCAATGCTTAAATCTACCCCGTGTGAAAAAAGGCATATGGCCAGCAGTGGCCACTTATAGGCTGTTGATATGTATATAACTATATATACATATAGCTCTTACCAATACAATATTACAAATAGATTCACCACCTCAATACATATACACAGAGAATACATAAAACCAATAAACGGGTTTGTATTAAACCCGGAGGTTGTGGAGTGCCCCAGTAGCCTCGTCTACACAGAGGCAATAACGAGTTCATTGAACTGAAATCATTGACGGACAGGCACTCTGCACTCGTGTCTGATAAGCTGCCGATAGCTGTTAGCTATTACCCTCTACTGTCAAGCAATAGTAATAAAGTATTCAAGAGGTTTTTCTTGTTGTTTATTGATGTTATTTTATGGGGTAAACAGGGATGGGCGTTTATTTTTATAATAACTATCGTGAGACATTCTAAAAACCACGGTTTACACAGGTAAATTAATGGAGAAAAGCTCTACTAGCTTCGAATTATGATGAAGATTCCCTCTATACTCGTAACTGATAAGGCGTTAACGTAAGTAAACCGTGATTTTTAGTTAAGATAGGCGTTTGACAGGTATATTTTTACCTGATTATGTTATTCAATTTTCTTGTAATTTCAATGCTCGCAATACTGTCTAGCAAGGTCTCGGGTGCGGTGTCTAGATTAGGCAAATAATGCAAGGATTTTTCAGCTTTTTGGAAAACACTCGTTACTCGTAGTATAATATATGATAATAGGTTTACTCCCTATTACATGGGACTTTATAACATAGGTGGAAAGTCGGTGTCACATTAAAAATCTAAACTCTAATCAAAGATGGGCTCGGGGATTAAAAGATATGACTATATGAACTGTAAAAAGCAGATATTCTGGTTTGATTATAGTTATTAGAAAAAATCCTATCTCAATATCCTTGATATTAATATATATTTCAATTTTTATTACATTTAGGCTAAATGAGTACTTCCAGGAAGGAAATCTTTAGTAAATATTAGTAATCTTTGATTTTTATCCAGTAGATATAGCACTATTACACAGACATTATAGTAATTGATATTTTCTTTTATGTGAATGTTTTATTAATATTGTGTTTCTTTCTTTACAGGGTAAACTTCTATACAGTTTTAATGAAAAGAGGACATCTTGTGGCGTAAGTACGGATAGATTTTAAGTTTATTTATTTATTTATTTGTTTGATTTTGTTTTATTTTACACTTTACGACCATTGAAACAATAGTGGACTTAATGCTAATTTTGCAATCTCAACAAGCAAACAGTCAACCTTTTACGTAAGCAATTTCATTTTGACTTGTATATTTGCCTTGATGATCAATTGGTCATACGAGTGACCGAGCATCGGGTCTCACACACCCACGGGAAAAATAGGGTTGGTGACAGACATATTCAATTCTATTGTCACCACCAAACTTTATACATTTACCTTATACTACTCATGAATATGAGCCTCTAGCATGGATTGAAACAAGTCGAGTTCCTCATCATACTGTTACGTGAGTAGCCGATAACTTAATTAATTTAGTATGTCTCACGAAAGTTATAGTAAAATCTACCTAATGATTTCAAAGGGTTGCAACTCAGCGCTAAGCTGTGTATTACCTAGGTAGGGTTGTCCCAAGGTGTTTAGTTTTATGTAAAAATCGATGGCCGGTTATAAAATGCGGCCCTGAAAGCAGTTTGTCGAGGTGATTGCATGGAAATAGGCCTGAACCGGTTATAAAAAGAAAATACTATGAGTTGTTTCAGTGGAAGAAAAGATTTTTGCCATAAAAAGGGTTTAGTGGCTATGAAAACTGAAATGGTGAAGGCGTATAATGTACTGTAGTATTTGAATTATCCTTTGGTGAAATGGAAGATTTTTTAGTTTCTGTGGACTGCCTAGCGGAATACCGGGGCTCCGGTTCGAAGAGCAGGAGTAGGAACGGGGTGGTTTTTAGTTAGTTAGAATCTGACACTCCCCCTCGCCTAGCCCAAGATGCCTAGATGCCAAGATGCCCTAGCCCCAATGAAAAATGAGTATACAGCTCTTCAAAAACAGAAAACATTGTGAAAATATCACCAGTATTTGCTAATGAGGCAATCGTTGCTCTATCAAAAATATTGTGACGATGAAAAATAAATTTACGTTACTTTTTGATAATATGAAAAATATACGTTAAATAAAGATTAATTAAGTTGATTTCACATCTACCTTCAGTTATCTACTTAGCTAGGCACTCAAAAGTGCTTTCTTCCTTGAAACCATTACAAAAGGTAAAGTGAAAAATAAATAATTTATTCCAAATAAACCATAAAGATAGTCTGTCAGTCTGTCCGTTAGTGAAGTTAGGTGCTCGTTCCAAAGAATGGCTTCGAATGGAAAATAACCAGCAAGAAACTCTATAAGTTAATATTCATATAACTCGATCATTCGTAAAAAATACCCTTATCTCTAACCGCCTTTCTCCCACACCAAAACATACAAAACGGTACACAATCGAGCATGTTTATTTAAACATACAAGTAACACAACAATGACCACTGGTACAAAACTTGGTGGGAATGGACTAACTGTCCCTCTTTCACCCCGGTGGGCGCATTCCCTTCCATCCAGCCGACTGGAACAAACGATTAGGTAATTGGGACAAACCAAAGTAAAAGTTACCCCTACCCTTTACCTAGTAGCATGCGGGTAAACATTTCTCTTAGTAAATAGGTCATTGATGGATTGAATGACTTGTAATTGGATTTGTAGATGTGAGGTTTCAAGTGAACAGTGCTTAGGAAGTAGATCGTATCGTATCGTAAGCATTTATTTCAATTAATCTTTAATGAAACACAAATTTAATTGTCCGTCAGTCTGTATATCAGTGTCACTCGTTCCAAAGTGTAGCTTAAAAGCCACCATATAAATATATGCTCTATTGTAAAACCTTAGATACAGTATTAACTTTTTTTAAAGTCTTAAAAGGAAATTGATTCTTACCAACATCTATGACTCAGTTACTTACAACTTCCTTGACTGCAGTAAAAGTCCAGGTTTCTGACTTAAACTGTCATCAAAACTTTATACAGTAACACAAGCAGTTTAAATACATAACAATTTTTCATCGTCAAATAACCAAAAACATGTTTTAAAAGCCTATAAACTTATATATCTTAACACACAATAACACTACGGTACGTAGCTAATAATAAACTATTTCAAACTGTGGTGACAAACGCTCCTTGCTACGCGGAGTGCTACGCCCGGCATGTGCTACGCGGAAATTGCTACGCCGCTACGAAAGGCATCTACTACGAGGTATGTTGAACGTGTAGGTTTGCTCGCTGGAACTATACTGTTCATTACGCTTGACACTGTTCACGGAATAATGTATGGAAGTTTAGGTTTACAAGATGTATTAATTAGGTCTTGATTCAGTACTTGACTTGTACCTAAGACCTTTAGTAATATTTTAATTAAAGTAAAATAGATTCTCAGTATTTTTTTATTTATATTCGAAACTGTTATTATTACATAAAAATAATTATATTTTTAAAGATGAAGATATTTTATTTTAGTAAAATCTTCGGATATAAAAATAATATTAAAAATACACACAACTTTAAGATTATTTATACACTGTATTATACAGCTTCTGCCTGTGGTTTCACCCGTATTATCGTAGGATAAAAGTAGCTTAGGTATAATTCCAGACCATAATCGACCGCTGTTCCAAATTTCACACCGATTCCTTCAGCTGTTTTGGAGTGATTAAGTAACAAGTGTATGTTTGCTGTAAACACAAAATTTCGTATTTATAGTTGAGTATCAATGATAAATCAACCTCTATGCTTTATCATTGCATTAGACAAATGTGTATTTAGTTCCACATAAATACGTACCTATATAATATAGTGTATATATTCTAGGTCACGGCTAGTAAGTGGGAATTCATCACGAACCCTTCACTCGCCGCTGACAAATGGGATAGAGATATCATCTATTACACTCACTCTAATGTACTTACATTTTATTTGACATACATTTTGAAAGAGTATTAAGTACGAACCGCAAGTGTGTGGCTAAGAACTGTTCATGAATATGAGCCTCCAACATAAATTGAAACTAGTCGAGTTCCTCTTAAAAAGTTACGTGAGTAAGCCGATGACCATAATAATTAATATTGAAAGAGGATTTGATATAAACTTATATTATTATACATAATATAATATATAAAACGTACATTTAGAATAGAATCTTAAAAGTGTATAAGAAAATTATTACATTTAAAATAAAATACGCTTTGATCCTATACCCTGTGATATATAGAATCTTGACCTAAAATCTTATTTTGGAAGCATATCCTAAAATCGTATTAATCAACTTATCTTCTATCTTATATTTATCTCTTTTATCTTAACAACTTAAAAAACTACTAACTTTATCTGCTTGTATTTTATTTACACCTTTGACAAACAATGCCTCTCTTACTTATACATATTTTGTTGCATTTAAACCTCCACAGAACTTTAAACATAATGTTAACAGAACTACTTGAAAACGCGATAGAGTGTCGCCTACTTATAACAAGTACTAACTAAAGGAGTCGACGACAGTTGTCAACGTATTTTCTAAGCCTTTTACTTGGCTCCCGACATTTCTACAGCTTACCAAGTTAAAAGCTTTCAATATTTCTTAGACTAGTGCTGTTATGAACTAGCTGTTGGCAATGGCTTCAGTCGCTTTAGTTGTGGATTTTACCCGTCTGTCGGCGTAGTGTAGAAGGACTTTAGTGAGATTAGTTTTGATAGGAATGGTGTTTAGGTAAATTATCTTTTCTTTTTTTATTACTTCATCAATCTTTAAAGTGCGAAACTTGTCGTGTCTTATTTTGAGTTTTTTTTTCATGTTTTTAAAACGCATTGCTCCACTCAAGCATTTTCTGTGTCGTGGGTGCCTTATTACCGCCTTCCTAATCTTCCCAAGAACCCTTAAATTCCTAAACCCCAACGCAATCCTAACGCCAATGATATTTGGGGTGTCAATGGGCGGCGGCGATTGCTTACCATCAGGTGATCCGTCTGATAGTTTACCAGCCATAAAAAATAAACTGTTATGACAGTTTAACGGCGTTTATTGCCTTATACAAATATAGATTTTTATTTAATTAACGAGATTGGACAAAGAAATAAACATAAACACGATCAATATTCAACAATTACAATCAATTTGTTTACATTTTAGTTAGTTAAAGTAATTTGTTATAAAGTTACTGAATTTTAACTAGCACGAGTTGAAGAAAACGTTACAAGTTGCCAGTTACGAATAATAAATAACATTAAACTGCTTTAGTTAATTTAACTAGATTTGTCTTGATGTTATTCTTTAAAGGAAATTGATTATTGCTTATTTTAAAACTAGATTTGACTTATTTGATTTATTTTTCTCTCAACAAGACCATTTTCATGACAGTTATTTCTTTTTTGTATAACAACTTTCACGAGGAATCCTAAATTAATTGAAATGTATGGTTAACCCGTGAATACAGGTGAGACCCTAGACTGAGATGAGACTAATAAAATAAAATATTTACAAGTAAGGGAGATTGTCCAAAACTGGCTATTTTTAAACAGGCTGCTCAACAAAAATGTAATTTACCAATAATTTTATTTATATTTTAGTAAAGGTCTGATGCTAATAACTTTGTACAAATTAGCACTATAAAAAATTCGCTTTTTATTGGTATTTGTTATTATAAGACCAAGTCTTTGTAGTAGTTGGCTTTGAATTTGACTTTAGTGCTGCCAATCTGCTGTCAATCTGTTGTGTTTTTCTTCAAAATACAGACATATTATTCGCTTTGTTCTTTTGCATTGTGAGTGTTGCAACTGCAGTTTATTGCGTGGCAAAATACAAAGTAGACACATTAGTAGGAAAACATATTTTGTATATATATTATATGAAAATAACACTGAAGGCAGGACAGCCATAAAACAATATTGCTGCAACTGCTTGGTAGGTTACAACGCACCAAGCAGTAACAGAACAGTAGGCTGTGCACATATAATGACTATTATTTGGTTTTTGAGCTGGGCAAGGTACCAGAAAATTATTAATCCACCTGCCGAGTTTCTTGGCCATATTTTAATTACATATAAATCGGATTAATAATGCATTTTAAGTTTCAATAAAATGTAAAAAAATATCTAAATATAAATCTTGATACAAAACTAAGTTTGTATCTTCATTCTTACTGATATGAACTAATGAATCAAACATATAATATTAGCTGAAATGCTTGTTTAAAAATAGCCAAAGTCCCATACAAGTTGGTCAATCCCCTTTTAGAATAAATAAAAACTAACTTAAAGTTGAATGGCAACCCTATAGGTATACTTTCAACTATGTTGAAGTTATTCATCAATTACTTTTTCAAAATAAATAAAATATTTTGTACTATATGTAACAAAGTATTTTCATCATAAAAAGGATTTGTGGCTAGCAATATAATACAAACTGTATTTGTTGAACTCATAAAACAGCTTATACATAGTTTTATTTCATATTTTTCATGAAATTCAGAGAACAAACAAAGGGATTTTGTCATTGAATTTTATATTTATTTAGTACACAGGACAATATGACTGTATTCTATTTCGTTATATTTTTTCCAAAGTTTCTTTCCTTATACATATAAAAAGGGCTATTAATCACTATGCAGAACGAAATGAATGCAATTTCAATCAGAAAATAAAACGTATTTTTCTATTAAATTTTCTGTACGTAATCTAATTTTGAATTAATTTTTATTTGAAAGATTAACTGCTGTTTAGTAATTATTTTGTATCAATAAACTATCACTAAGCACTGGGTTAAGTAACCAATATACTACCCTACGGTTTGAACATAGTGTGCATTTTATATTTATTTTGATCACGAACATAACAATTATACGTTTTCGATTCAATATTAAATATTTTGAAAAATTCCTCGGTATTTAAATATTCGAAAATAAATCGTTTATGTAGATATTTTCGTTATCTTGTTCATAATATTGAAATGGGCGTTGAATGGATGAAATCCGAAAATGTTTCGTGAATTTTACCGATGCTTTCAAATTAATATATTTTTGCATTTTCAATATCAATATTGTGCTGCGCTTAACATACTTGATGGAAATGTAGATTTTATTTTTTTCGTGTTCAATTTTTAAATAGGTTTAGTGTTTTTTTTTTTTGTAAATGTAAACGCATTTGTGCGCCTGTGCATATTTTGTGAATAAAGTTAATGATTGGTTACTAATTGAGAATAGATTATTTCGTTATTCTAGGATTTTTATTTGATTAAACAACGTATATTTTGAAATGAATACATCAAAGCCACGCAATCATTTAAAAAATGAAGACATTAGCCAATCCGAGTACATCGTTAAGAAAAAACTAAACAAAATTGCCACCTGTTTATTCAAAATGTTCACTCAAAACCCTAAAAAACGTCTAAAAGACTAAAAAGCACCTTAAGACGAAAAAACATAATGATAACATTGTGAAACTTTTAACATAAAACTTTTCTTGAGCTGAAAAATTAATTAAGGAAACAGGAATACTTGAAGAAAAGCTGGGAAAATAATTTGTAAAGGGCTTTTAGAAAAAATATGGAATCTAAACGAGCAACGGGCCGGCCGGCCGTTTCCGAGCGTAACACGGCGGTACGGCGCCGGCGTGAGAAATAAATGACTTGTTCACTTTCCCTTACACACAAGTAATGGATTACAACGAGGAAAATAAATATTATATAGATATCAATAATAATGAATACTTAATTAAATTAATTGGAGATAAAGAAGAATCAAATTCAAAGAAATTTTAACCGACGACCATGCATGACAAGTCTGATGATTGTTGATGATTCGCTTCATCAACAATCATCGTAGTATGTAAGAATCGTTGTAAATGGCGTTTCATTGTTTCTACCTACCCTCAAAGAAGACAGGCGTGAGGTTATGCACATGTGTTTCTCAGTATCGTGCTGTAATACAGACTTACTCTATTGCGTAAGGTCTTTATTTTTAACGGGGCTGGGCTTCTAAGATAAAATAAACACAAGATCAACCAATTGTGGCAGTCGACTACTATACTATGGGTTTCTTAAAATAACAGTTTCTCAATTCCGATGTATAGCCAGTAGTAACTATAATAATTACATAGATATTTCAAGAAAACTAATTAAGAACGAGAATTTCGTTTCATACAAACGCAAACTCCTCTTCCATGTAAACTATGAATGTAATTTAACTTCAAATTCATACATTGATGACACAAAGACTGCACGGTTGGTGCGGTGGCTAGGCAACTGGCTGCCGCGCAACGGTTAGCGGGTTCGATTCCCGCACGGAACAACTCTTTGTGTGATCCACAAATTGTTGTTTCGGGTCTGGGTGTCATGTGCACGTGAACTTGTATGTTTGTAAACGCACCCACGACACAGGAGAAAATCCTAATGTGGGGCAACGTTTTTTTTTTAAAAAAGTACATCTCAACGTCAGTATTTCACTCCACATCCGATTACACTTGATACATACACGTAGACACGCAAACAGACATAATTAATTGAATTTGGGAAAGCACGGCAGATGAGACGTCGGTACATCCATTAAAGAAGGTGTACATACTTGGAGTAAATGTGTTAAGTCAATATACGAGTATATGTTTGTGACTTGACATGTTTTCGCTTTTAGATGCGTTTGGCGTCTTAAACGAAATGACATGATAATGTGTTATTGATTTATGTTAAGTTTTGGATGCAAGGGGCTGTAGATTAAGCTTAGTAGAGTGGTATTGTAGGGTCTTTGTGCAGTAGAGAACGATTGATTTAGTTACATACATTTTTTAACCAAATTGTTGGTCATGAAATTTAATTTTGAGATGGTATTGTGACAATCCCTAATTAAAGTCAGGTCAAACTAAACAAAATTACCTAAAGTTAGATCTCAGCTATATTCTTCTAGGGTATGTCACACACAATTTTTGCAAAACTTTTACTCAAGTCTTATGTAAGTTATGAGTCTAATTGCCGCACTCACAGTCATTTAATGGTTACTTAACCCAGTCCTTAGCAATAGTTTTTAGAACAAAATAATTACTAAGGAATAGTTTAAATAATCATTAAATGTCTCTGAGTGCGGCAGTAATCTATTACAATAAGAATTCCAAAATAACTCAATCGCCACTAAACTATAAAATCTGTTTCAATCTCTATTTGCTTGAAACATAATCTTGCCTTGCCAAACACGGTCATGTTTGCCGTGTGCCTGTTTACGGTGTGGGCACGGTGGTAATGCCCGCGCCATGCCCGCGTCATGTCCGGGCAATGGACGGTCCATTAACCGCTAGTGCTGTCTCACGGCAAATGCCTGTCACGTTGACATCAGCAGAATGGGCGCGGTTCCCTAGCTAACATGTTTGGGTGGGATTTTATATTTTTGAAAGTTATTCTTTTTCTGCTGATGTTGGTGAAAAAGTTGGTATAATATGAAAATGACTGAGGTACGCTTAGCCACCATTAGATGGCTTAAAATACATACTTTTGAAATTAATACTTATCTCCGATAGTTAAAATCAGCAAGCTTTACATTTCCGCAATACGATATACTGTATAGTCCTGCTTACCGTTTTCTGTAACGGCCACTCTATATAAACTATTGCCTGTCGTGTACACTGATGTAACTAGCCACATCGAACATAGTTTTAATTAAAAATCCGTTCCCAGTTAGAGCAGTAAAGCTGGCCAGCAGAGTTGTATGGGTAAATATATAACGTGAAAATTACATAGTTACTTACATACATAGTAATGGAATACACACCACAATAACAATAAAAAAGAAAAACAAAGAAGGCGCCAACAAAACACTATCTTCAAAATTCGAATCATCAATCAGAAGAAGGCGTTAGATAAATTTATTGGTCGGCACATTACTTGGGAGGATCGATCAATCAAGGCAACAGCCCAGGTGTTCTCGTCGCGTCTTATTTGTAACTCAATCCCTGTACGCATGTGCTTAAAGACCGTCCCTCATAAATTTCGGCCTACCCTTAGGCCGCTTTTCCACCAGAAATGTGCTATGTAACTATGTTACGAAGATGTAATAACTAAACTGTAAAATTGCGTGACCGTGTTCATTGATACTAAGCTATGTAGCTGTGCATAGTATACTATCGATACATCACATATTCCTTCCAAGCTTCCTTATAAGGAAGCCATCAATACCATGTATCCATAGCACGCATTTTTCCATACAAAAAACATAGCTTAGCTTAGTCCGTTGCCACCAGTGCTAAGCTATGTGTATGTAACATATTATAAGTGTGAATGTTTGTTTGGTTGTTTGAATCTTGATTTATGTCAATATAAATATATCTTGGATGTCAATCACTCTGAAACTACTGAACAGATTTAGATGGTACACAGACTTGGATGATTGGATAGTTTTTGTCCCACGGGTGAAGTCGCTGGCAGGAGCTAGTAAAGAAGTGTCTAATTATAAGCTCTGTTGATTTTAATTAATCATATTCATTAGCACCAGACTTTAATTAACAAACAAGCAATTTTTTAAATAAATATAATTACAAAGGCAATTCTCAGAACTTGCCGTAATGAAAAAGTTTCTACGTATCTTAATCGATACTTCTCTCACTCTCACTACACTCAAAATCATACTAAAGAAACACGATTCGAATGTGCCGGCTCGACCGGAGTTATGCCACGGGCTTACGAAAAACCGTCGTGAAACAACGCTTGCGTTGTGTTTCGTTGTACCGAAAGCCCAATTACCCTCCCTTCCCAATCTTCCCAACCCCCGATTCCCTAACAACCCTTAAATTCCTAATCCCCAAAACGCACTTGTAACGCTTCTGGTGTTACGGATGTCCATTGGCAGCAGTGATTGCTTACCATCAGGTGATCCGTCTGCTCGTTTACCGACTTAAATCATAAAAAGGTACTTATCAAAAATTGTCGTATTGAAACAATTTTTACGTACCTATCCTTAATCGATACTTCTTTCACTCCCACTCCACTCAAAATCATACTAAAGAAACCAATAACGCAAACAATATATAATTATTATTATTCTAAGGCGGCCATACTTAACAAAAATGTAATTATAATTAAACAGCTCACACACACACACACACAGCGTAATCAAAACTGCCGGCTAATTAATTTCACATAATTACATTGGAACACTGGTGTTATTGAAAAGCGTTTAATAATAATATGTTCTTTGAGGCCTGACCTCGTTGGCAGGGACACGGGGGCTCGACAAATGAGGATCGGTAGCGTGGTGAAAGATTTCGAAATAATACGCTCACGCTTGGAGTTTCTGTATTATTTATTGATGTGATTTCTTATGAGGTTATGTTGAATGGTCGGTGTTTTGGTTACCGTAGGTAATAATAATATTGAAGGGTATTGTTTGTGGAATAGTTTTGCGTTTTTGATATAGATATAAGTAGTTTTAACTAACATGGATTAGGTACTTCCTAGTGGATTCGACTAACATGAATTTTTCATTTGATTTGAGTTTTCAAAGTGTTGAGATTATTGGACAAAGATTTAACGTTTTTTGAATCCAGGAGCTGTGGACTTCCTAGTGGGTTACCGGGGCTCCAGCTCAAAAAGCAGGAATAGGAACGGGGTTATTTAAGTTAGTAAGAGTCCAAGACTCCCTCTCACTTCGCACAACGCGGGAGAAGTTATTAGACGATTTTCCTAATATAAACGAGATTGTATTTAAAGTATTTTTAACAGTCTTATCTATACGACACTACAATTCATTGCCAATATTTTTCTGCAATGTCTCGGATACTCGAACTCATACTCTGAGATTGACATAATAAACCCAACTACATAGCAATAATAAAACAATACCCCGTACATTAACCGAAGATACAATGTCCAAGGTTATGAGAAGATTACTGAACCAACAATATATCATTCTGGGATCCATTTATTCTTTGCCAATCATATTTGATGGAACTGCGTCGCACAAAGTCTCAAAGTCGAGTATTGTCTTGAAGCCAGTACAAATAAATTACCTCTGACGTGAGCTAGACGACTGTAGGACGTCTCAACTGAAGGACGCTAAAAGAGGTCAAATGTCTGAATTTTTAAAGCACATTTTTCTTTGATAACATACTAAAAATTTAAGACTTACAAAGATTAATCTTATCCAACTCAATTTGTACGTTATTTGTATGGAACTTAAATTCAATTTGGCTTGTTAAATCTAGCATACATAGATATAAAATTAATTATTCGGTAGTTATCAGTGTTTCTGAAGTAATTTTCAGAACATAATACGTTTTGATTGGAAGCCATTTCGGAAGGCCCGGAGCGAAGTTCGTCAATTAAACAGTCGTGGCGTGTGCTGGGCCCAGCTCCGACAATTTGTGAATTTACATGTATTATCGCACCCTGACGTCACGCCTCGAAACTTCGTGATGCAACAAAAAGGCGAGTTTGAAGGTCCAATTACGTCAATACAGAACAACGAAGATATTTGTCATGGAAATATTTTGTCAAAATTCACAATATTTACTGATGGCCCGGAGGCTTAAGACGCTTCTAAAGCATGAGGTTGCTGTTTCGAAACCTACCAACGACAAAGTACCAATGCGAGTTTTTCCGAGTTATATACTGTACTGTACTTTTTTTCATGTAAAGCATATTTAAACATCACTGGCTAACGGTGAAGACGAGTCACAACTTCTATACGTAAATATTTGTAATTGTAGTTTAGGTAAACCAACCATTTTTAGAATATCCATGTGGAATACTCGTATAGAGTCTGAATTGCATAATAATTATGGAAATAGACACCACTGACTAACTCGACACCAAAATAAACATTATTTTTCTAAAAACGAGCTCGACTAAGCTAAAAATTAATATTTTAATTTCGTGCATTTAAATGCAGTAAGCTATTCAGCGAAAACAAAGAGAATTTTATCTACATTTAAACTTTAACGGTTTTCACAATTCTGTTTTTAAAATTAAATTGGTACAAGCGGCCATTAGAAAAATAAACGTTGGCATAAATTCTATATTTACTTGGAGAGAATTTGCATCTGTTTAGTCTTTGAGCTATCCACATTAGAAATGCTACCAGATAAATCGTTTTTTTTTTCAATATACCTAAGTCAGTGTATGCGTTAGTATTTTAAATTTAAATTTCGCTTCGTTCTTCTTTTTCTATCTTTTCTGTCTACCGTATTTAATCCAACAATAGAATATCACAGTCAATGTTCATGTTCATTCATTTTTTTTATGGAATACTAGCTTTTGCCCGCGACTTCGTCCGCGTAGTGGTGTTAGTGGTCAAAATGCTGCCGTATGTCATCTAAAATGTGAATTACTTGAGAATATGTTACTGTTAGCATTTTTAAAGATATGTATTCCAAAGAAACCACGACCGCCGATTCATCATTTTATAATCATGATGAAAAGTAGCCAAGGTTATCTATATTATTATCCTTTAATTTCCTATATATTGCCTATCAATAAAAAAATACATTGTTTCGTTGTTATATTCCAAAAAAAAAAACATTCGTGCAAGCGTAACCTCAACACAAACAGGATTACTTTCGCATTCATAACATTAGTATGGTAGTAGGGATATTGGCGATTTAAATAAGTATATGTGTATTTAAATAAGAATCGAACGCGAGTGAAGCCACAGGCAACGCATTAACGAAAATGACGAATTTTCAAGCAAACATTAATCTCCTCTATCAAACATACTACGCCTTTTACTCTTTTTATTAAAAAGCCTATGTTCTTTCGCTCCTCATTTAGTGTCTAAATACAAAATTTCACTGTTACAGCTTTAAAAATGACGAATTTCCATATGACCATTCATCCCCTATTTTTACCCACTCTCCCGTATTTTTTGCAATAAAAAGTAGACCATGTTCTTTCGTTTATCTTTAAGTGTCTAAATACAAAGTTTCACTGTTACAGCTTTTAAAATGACGAATTTACATATGAACAGTCATCCCCTCTTTTTACCCATTCTCCGCAATTTTTTTGCAATAAAAAGTATCAAGTAAGGTCTATTCTATCTCAGTACCAAATTTCATCAAAATCGGTTCACTGGTTTAGGCGTGAAAGCGTAATTACAGACAGACAGAGTTACTTTCGCATTTATAATATTAGTAGGGAATCTATAGCATTTGTTTTTTAGTATCCAATAGCATTTATCCAACAATGAACTTTATCCAATAGCAATAAAGCTCAAATTGACTCTACGTATTAGTTAGAAAACGTTTGTATGGGATAAAGGAAAGGGCAGTTTTTAGGGTTTTTCCGTCAATTATTTGATATTTTCTCACCTTTTAAACCTTCCCTGGACTTCTACAAATAATTCAAGACCAAAATTTGCCAAATCGGTCCAGCCGTTCTCGAGTTTTAGCGAGACAAAGGAATAGCAATTGATTTTTATATATATAGATTAGCCTGTAAATGAGCAGACGTATTACCTGATGGTAAGCAATCGCCGCTGCCCTTAAATATTTGAAACACTAGAGGCGTTGCGTTACCGGCCTTTTAGGTGTTAGGAATTAAAGGGTTGCTGGGGAATCGGAGATTGGAAAGATTGGCTCACACAACGAAACACAACGCAATCATTGTTTCACGTCGTTTATTGAATCATTTTACTTTATATTTTGAAGCACTTACCTAGTGCATATTTCCATTAAACCAAACTGCAAGCTTTAACGGTATTAGTTGGCAATAATCGAATTTTACCCATATAACGTTGATAGGTAATAAATTATGTGCGAGCCTCGTATCGGACTGCCGACGGATGGCATGATAACAGGATTACATTGTTACAGATCCAACATTGAAACTCGTTGGCGCACTGGAGCGCAAACTTGATTGGAAACCTGGACATATATCAATGTGCGAGAATTTTGTTCGTGACGATTGTACCGATTCTTTTGATGTTGACTTTGAATTTTTTGAATCATACTACATACATCATACAACATAATTAACAATATCAACTAAAAGAACACCCTTCTTTTAGTTGATATTGTTAATTATGTTTTTTTGTGTATCGAATGATATCGAAACGAAAATGATTCACTTTCTATGACAACAAAAAAAGTGGTCACATCCATTTAAACTTATCACAACTCATCACACATACATTTTGAACACTTTATCAGTGCACAGTCATAGCCTAAAGTGGTCAACGCTGACCAAAAGCATCTTCTCGCATGGAGAAGGTTTAAGCATTAATCACCACGCTTGCTCAATGCAGGTTGGCGATTTCAAACTAATTATTACGAATTTTAAGTCCAGGTTTCCTCACGATGATCGTTACTTAACCTAATTAGGTTCAGACACAGACTTGGTATGTAGTACAGTTGAATTACGTGCCCTAATGTGCACCTCTACCGACCCCTTTGGAGATAAAAAGGCGTGACGATACGACAATAATTTAAAAATAACCCAAATATTTTAGAAAACTGACAACTTTATTTCTTCAAGTTATTTAAAATTCTGTAAGCTAACAGGCTTAACACAGGTAGAGGTAGACCGACCTTCAGGCGGGTATTTTAAATGGTATAATCTAAACTTTATTGGTGGGTATTAGAGTTGAGAATCGATTGAAGAAGTTTGATCGTTTAGGGTAGGTTGTTAAGCTGGTGTCTACAGCGGCGGCAAAATAAATCGGTGTGTAACATCGTCCATATAAATCCCTCGCCGATTTTGCCATTTCGGAATATTTATCGAGGTGTTCAAGGTTTATGGGGGACTTTTGGAAAGTTTCTTCATTAAATATTACCCGAGTTGTTCCTGCATTTTTATTTGGAGTTCGCTTTTTCGGGTTTTGTAAGGGGTTTGGGTAATAAATAAAGTGGGTTATGTTAAATGAATGAATGAATGAAGTTAGGCTTTAATTCATATACGCACTATAGTAGAACCAGCTGGCGGGCTGGCTGCTTTTCCACCAGAGATGTGCTGTGCTATGTTGCTGTAGACGCGTTTGGCATCCACCAATCGTATTCATTGGTACACATAGCTTAGCACTGGTGGTAACAGAATCAGCTAAGCTATGTTTTTATACGGGAAATATGCGTGCTCCGGAGCTGCGGACTACCTAGCGGGTTTACCGGGGCTCCGGCTCGAAAAGCAGGAGTAGGAACGGGGTGGTTTTTAGTCAGAAAGCGTCTGACACTCCCTCTCGACTTGCCCAAGACTCCCGTCTTGGCAAGAACTTTTCGCCCCGGGGGGCGAATCATTTAATGACGTCTCCCGAAGTCATTGAATGATTCGCCCCCCTCTAAAAATGTAAAAAATATCACTATGGTTTTTCCTTGACAAACAAATTGGGAAACAGGGAAATGTTTTCATTCGGATTAATAATAATAATGAAAGCTTTACCGATCGATGATTCATTTCGAAGAACAAAGGAGTTCCAAAGAAATCATAACACCTGTTTTATGTAACTTTGAAAATAATATAAAAAAACATTTCTAGTGCTTGAATAAAATTAGTGTTGACAACATAAAACTAGCACTTTGAAGTATTTCAGAAGACTGAAACTTCGTGCAGAACACCCGTTTACTGTTTACAATAAAACAATATTATTATCATTAAAAATGCTTAAATTTTCAGCAAATGTTTATACACGGTCTAGTTTAATGTTCAGACTATTTCATGACTCGAATGGTTGTAAGCTCGACTGTTAAGTAAGTTGTCTATGCCAAATAACAGTAAAACAGTAACCTTTATCAAATATTTAAAAAAATAATTTGCCGTAAAATAGCACTTTCTCCTGTTACGTGGGTGTGTTTAGAAACCTATAATTTCACATGCACATGACACCCAGACCCGGAGTGTGTGTGTTTGTGGATCACATAAAGAGTTGATCCGTGCGGGAATCGAATCCGCTACCTGTTGCAAGCAGTCAGTTGCCCAGGCACCGTCGCAACCGTGGAATTAGTTTAAAATTTCACAAATAAATTATAATCTATCTATCTTAATGCTAAATTTTATTGAGAATCATTCAGTAGCTTTTGGATACAGGATCAAAATATCCCAAACCACAATCTCTCAACTATAACAAAATTTATTCAAATACGATCAATAGTTTTCGTGTAAAAAGTACACAATAGGTACATCCCACCACAAACTTTCACATTTTATAATGTTAATATTATTCATGTTATCGTGTTTTGGTATTGTTAACAGCTCATGTGGGCACAAATGGTTGGTAGTGTGGGTAGTGTCAGTCGGTCGGAAAATACATATAGCGCGGGCTCGCCGCTCTATCGGGCTGCCAATCGCTTTGGACCACCGAGGTACACCGAACCAGTTTATTGTTTAGCTAGGCACGGATTTAATATGTTCACTGGTTTTATTAGCTTTTGTAGTCAGTAAGTGATGTTCGTTGATTATTATTTGAGAATTATTATTATTAGGTATTTGAAGACATAGATAAAGGGCCTTTTAACAATGCTCTAATCTACTAAGGAGGTGTGTTAAAAGTTGCGCCTAAAGATTCTAAAAACGTAATGGGAATAAAAAACATGACACTACCTAATACTGTGTCCATAGTATTACATTGAATAACATACAAACATAACCTCACGCCTGTCTCCCAAGGGGGTTGGCAGAGACAATGGAACGCCAATTGCTAGGAATCTTACATATCTACCTCTTTCGCTTCATCAATAGTCATCAGTCTTTTCACGCATACTCGTCAGTTAAGGGTCCTTTTAATTTAGGAATTCTTTAATATGTCGCCAATCTGGTCGTTATATGTCCGCCTAAGACGCCTTTTACCGACGGTCCCATTCATATCCGCCTTGTATTATTCGATGTATTACGAAATAACTCAAACCTCAATGTTGCATTGGCAACTTCGATAATTTTCTTCCCCCCATCAGTGTGCACTAAGCTTTAAATACCACGTACTTAAGATACATTCTGCGCAACTTAACAAACAAGCTTGCAATTTCAAAAACTTATTCTACAATATGTAGTACTTAGAATTTGAGAACACAAATTACAATGTTACTTTAAACTGTATTTCTTAGTAAATACTGATGTTAGTTGTGCTATTGAGTTGTCTTCTACAGTTGCATCTATCATTCTGTGAACGTGTTTAGTGTTCTGAAGTTGGTTGTAGTTTTATTTTGTCTCGTACGGAACATATGATCATTCACCGACTGTCTGTTTAGGTATATTATTTGGTGCAGTTATTGTAGCTTCAATTTTGTCATAATTATTACTGTTATTTTTACCTTTTAATTAGGTTGTTGGAGTATGACTTTTAAATTGTTCATGTTTTTACTAAATTGCATCTTCATTCTGTCTTTTCGAACATGTTTAATGTTCTGCTTGTCTCATTTCACTGTATGAAGTATGATCGCTCACTATTTTGTTTTAATTTTGTTGCTAATTTTCCATATCTTTTATTAGTTAATCGAGTGCTGTGATTTCTTGTTTAAGTATGTTTTTGACTTTGTCTAGGCGTGTATAAAGCTTCGTCATATTATATTGACAACAACATTATTGCTGAGTATTTTCTGTTTTCCTTGACAAGTCAGTTATTTTTTTGTTTGATTCACAACTTCCTATACATTATTTTCAACAAATTAGCACTGTCCATCTAATTGTCACTTCATTAGTAACATCGTTAGCATTATCAATTCCATTTCTTCCATTCTTTGCATCATCGTATACATCAATTTTAATCTCTTCAGTGATATATTTTCTAGCATTATCAACCTTATTGCTATCATCGTTAGTGTATATATTCCCATTCGTTGTTCCATTCTCTGCCATCTATATCCTTACTACGTATGGTTTGTTCTTTGTTTTTGCGCTAGTACAGGCGGCGACCGATCAAGATTAGATTGCCAGATACATGGCAACGCTTTTCTGCTATCTGATTGCGTCTGTTTTATCTAGATGTGCTATTGTTTCATCTGTGGTACTGTTATTTTTAATTTCGTTAGAAAGGAGAAGGGGACTTTTGGGCCCAGCAGTTAACTAGTTGAAATGTATATTAAAAAAACCGTCATATTTTTCTAAGGGAAATCACAAAATATGGTACCTTGTTTCTATCTAGGAAGCGAGAAAACTTAAATTAAGTTGTGTAATAATGTATGTAAAATAATGTATGTATAACGTACTCTGTGATTTAAACTTCTTAAAACACTTCTGTCTGACATCAGTCAGTCACCGATTGACAGATGACACTCGTTCGTTGTGTTTCGTTCTGAGTGCGCACGTATTTTCCATGTTTAATTGTTAAACCCCACGACCTCGGCTTTATAAAGGACTTTTGATGGATCTTGCATCTCTAAATTACCTGACTCTCTATTTTGGACATCTGTTTAAGCCTATCAATCGGATATTGACGACATGGATCGCTGTGTAAATTGTACGATTGCGACTGGTCGCAGTAACTCTATTGGCAGAAGAGTCTTGGAAGATGAGGCGATTTTATCAGTTATTCGTCAGTGGCGTGCATCTCAGCCTGTATAATATGGTTACCATTATCTCAATTGGGAAAGATACCAAGAAAATATACGTACCCCGCCCCCTACACAATTCTTAGATGACATTCTCCTAATTATTGAAGATGAATAATACATATTTTATACTAATATTGGTGTTTTATTTATATATCCTCCTGTCCCTTTTTTAGTTTTTAAAAGATTAGTGCCTACTGCGTCTAAGGGCCTATGCACACCACGTTTTTTAAACGCGCCGTCGACGCGCGTTTGTAGCGATACAGACGCGATACGCACGCAAGTTAGACGCAGCCTGTAGACCTTTGCACACCTGACGCGCGTGTGTAGCGATACAGACACGCTCCTTGCTTAAAACCATAACACAACCAAAACTATTCAAAAGTATTTCGTAAAAAACACATAAAAACTGCAATGTTATAATATAACCTCACTTTTACTACATTAAGTACATATAACTTGATTCCTGGATAGCCAAATTTCACCAAATTTTCAGTGAGGCCTTGTTATTATATCCTCTTACAAATAAGGCTAGTTTGATTCAGTTAACACCTGGGCCCAGAAATGTATGGAGAAGTCCCCTTCTCCTTTCGTATTATTAACCCGTGGTGGGCCAGATGGTAGATCTACGCGAGACACAATGTGTTTTCTATTCTGTCTCATATAGCGGCAGGCAAGAGGTTAAGGATACATTTCAGTTTCAAAGATGTGATTTTTTATGTTACAGTCTTGTTCACAGATATTATTTGTGAAGTAATATCGTTTCACATGGATGTTCTCTTAAGTCATAGGTGTATTAAATTATGTGTATGTAACACATAATTTTAAATACTTGTCGCACTCAAATCTCGAACAATAATTTACGGAGCCCATACAAAATTGGTCCGTGCGGGCACTGAATGCAGAAGCCAGTCGTTTTCCTACTTTTTCTGGTTTTTGTTTCATTAGGTTTCATGAACCAGCCACAGTTGGAACAAACTCGTGTAACAGGGAAAGTTATTTACCAAGTTTATCCAAGTAAGCTTAGTGCTTTCAGGATTGGAAGGGATTCAAGGGATTTGCGATACATACAAATTCATCCAATATTCCATGTTCGAACATGATTTCAGTGTGCCTTATGTTTATTTTGTTAATTAATTATATGCAATTCTCAGATGTCAGTTTGCCAGCCGCTTCTCCAACCATGAGGATAAACTGATTAAAAATGGCTACTAACACTAATATTATAAATGTCAAAGTTTGAATGTTTTCCGTCAATCACGCTGAAACTACTGAACTAGTTTTTTTTATGGAATAGGGGCAAACGAGCTATCGGGTCCTCTGATGGTAAGCGTTCAGCGCCGCCCATGGACACCCACAACACCAGAAGAGTCACAGGTGCGTTGCCGGTCGTTTAGAAAGGAGTCCGTTCTTTTCTTGAAGGGGGTTTGATGAAATTTGGTATACAGACAGTGTATGAGCTGGCTTAGGTGATAGGATACTTTTTATCACACAGGAACGTGAGCGAAGCCAGAAACAGAAGCTAGTTGTATATAATGTTTACTTCTATCTACTTTCAGGCAGATTAAAACGCATGACGATGTGTTATGTAAACAAAACCCCTTTTTCAGACTTTATTTACGTTAAAACTATTCTTTAATCAGACCCTTATCATGACACGCGATAAAACAAGATGAGCATACAAATATTCAGTGCTTCGACCACATTTTTCCTTAATTCAGCTAATGTAACGTTAAATCTGCAACGTCAGTCCTTAGTCAGCGATTCTCGGAGACTGAAATTCACAGACACCAGACGTCGTTTACTGAATTTCAGTGTTATTGACACTGAATGAATTTATTTTGCAAAATGAATTCGTATCAGCTGTTTTAAAATTGAAATGTATTGTAAAAAGAACAATGGAAAGAAAGAAAGAACAACTCATTATAGTATATTGTTTGTATAGACGATAACAGGTATCTATGTGGAATAAAAAAAAAGTCATAAGATAGCGTTCCCCATATGGTTTGTTGCACAGACACCTTGAAAATATATCTAAATAATCTTACAAAGTACAAATAACTCGGCACAAGTCATATTGGTACTTAACATTGGTAGGTTTCAAACTGTGGTTTTAAAGCCGCACTCTCGTGTAAGAGAAACGGACGTCCTGAAATTTAGAAAACAAACCATACTTAATATATGCAGTTTATACAGTAGGTAGGTACCTATAATATCATGAAAACTAGTCTACAATACAATAAACATAAATAGTTGAAGAAAATTAATGTGTAGACAAATGCAATATTTTGTATGAGCTGTATTACATTGTACCAAAGTAATATGATACGATTAAATTCTACAAACATACAACGCGTTCCCTGGAAAGTATGAGTAAGAACAATTGAAACTGTTGACACTTACATTTTAAAAAGAAAGCAAGTAGTGAATCAGATTTTAAATTTCATTTTATTGTGTAGTATGTTGAATATGTGCTTTATGCATTACAGTACATATTTAAAGTATCTAGTTATATTTATTTTATCATTTCAGAATCTTCATTAACCCGTATAAAGTTTAGAATTACACCCAATCTTTCGTCATTAACTGCCATGCAGACACATTTAATGATTACTTAAACTATTCCTTAGTAACGATTTTGTTCCTTCCAATCGCTAAAGACTAGTTTAAGTAACCATTAAATTACTTAATCATTCCTATCAAGTAATAACAAGAGTGACGTTACACTATATTTTTTAGGATTAAACGCAAGCCTTTGACTTACACACTTCCTACCCCAAATCGTTGACCACAGCCAATCAATTTGGCCAACCCCCTCGACTGGAGCAGTCTCCAAAAATGATTAAATAACACCTAACATGTCCAGACCCATCACATACACTAGAACCCTCCTACAAACACAATTTCCTCGCACAAAGCTCGTGAATCCTTTTCAACTGCAACACTTTTTCCTAACTTCATTCTAGTTTCACGGCAAAGGTATTTTCTGTTTATCGTGAGTTTCAAAGCGAAACTGGATTGACGTGACAATGGTAGGTAGGTAGGTACATGTGTGAACTAAACGCTTTATGTAGCAGGTAGCGTTTTAACGCTCACTTAAAGAGTATTCTAATACTTGTAGTTTGTTTAGTTAGTGATATTCAGGATATTTAAATACATGTAAAAAAAATATTATATATTTTTTTGTGATTTATTTTGTGACAAAAAGAATTTATGTCATTGCTTTGTACCAAATAATTTTTGATAAAAAATAACAAAGTAAATCTTTGTTTTCCGACGCAACACATTAGTTTATTTGAATCCTAATTATAAGATATTGTCTTATATATTTCATGAAATGGTGGCATTTCATGAAATGTTTTAATATCTTTTGGCCACATCATGATGTGGTTTGTACAGGTCAATGATAAGAAATCGTTTCTCGATATGGGCAACTAAACACGCGGCTTATCATGAAATGGTCAAGATTATTTGATCTTATTGTAAAATAGTTACAATTAACAATAAGAAATCTTTAAGGTATAACATAATTTACTTTAAAATGGTTCCATCTATTTATTCGAACACTATTTACCGCTGACTGTACACTCAGTCAGTCATAAAATCGATTCTGGTCCCTTTGTTTCTGTGGTGTCGAAATGTGAATGATGTTTGATTGATTAACTTGGCCCATTGTTCGTGTAATTCGGGCTGGTATTGGTGGATTAATCCAAGACTTAATAGCTTTCGATCATATTGTCTCTACTGGGTTCGATGAACTCAAGGATTTGACACAAAAGGGATTTTAGTCACTAAATTATATTTTTTGATCTTTTTGACTGAATATAGGTGTGACAATTGTTTTCACAAAATTTAACTTACATAATTATGTAACTAAGAATTGTATTGTAAACCTGATTGTAAAAGAGTAACCTATGAAGTTTCTTGCTCATTCTTCTCCGTAGGAATATACCTACACTTTGGAACAAGGAAATAGCTTCACTTAACTTTTGACGTTCAATTGTACCTACCTAAATGATTTTGACTTTACCTTAAAATGGACTTTACTTGACTTTGAAATTTACTTTAATCACCAAAAAGATGTCTTGTCGGTCTATACGAATTTAAGATAGGTAATAGGTATACATAATGTACATGATCTGATGAACTGGAGATTAGTCTCCACTTTCTACTGACTTTTACTGCAGAAAATATTTTTCAACATTATCCCTGGAGTCTATTTATCAAACTTATTTATATTTAAGTTGCAATTTTCGAGTTTTCAATTTACGACTGAAAAGGAAACAGTCGCTTGGACTCAACAACTTTACAAAGGTACTTTGAGAGCAAAGTAAAAGTCCAACGTAAATACACGTAAATATTTACATTAAAGTACGAATGCAATACTGAAACATTTTCATAATTATATATTTTTTCAGTTGAAAAGTAAAGCGTTATTTACTTATTACTTCAGGAAACTATTTGACTTTTTTAAGGTGGGAAAATCCTTTAATGGCTTTTCTCGCCTTGGGCGAGACAAGAGAGTGTCAGACTCTTACTGACTAAAAATTACCCCGTTCCTGCTCTTGTTTTTCGTACTGGAACCCCGGTAATCCGATAGCAGTCCGCAGCTCCGGGTCAAAACTTGCGCGCGGTTTCACCCACTCTACCCGGTTCCTATTGATCGAAGCGTGATTTTATATAATATATAGCCTAGCTCGATAAAAGCACTATCCCACTCAAAAATAACTATTCAAATCGAACAAGTATTTCCGGAGATTAGCGCGTTCAAATAAACACTTCAGCTTTATATATTAGTGTAGATAACACATAGCCCACTAACAAACACAATTATCACCACACACACACACATACATTGTAATAATAATGTGAACACAGTACCTACTTATATAACATACTTAACTGTTTCCCACATATATACGAATATAAGTTGCCTGAAACTAATTTCAGTGGGAGCTGAAGCGAGAAGTTTTCTGTTATAATCCATCAAAAACCTTCATCTAGGGATGTAATAGTAGTTCCACGTATGACTTCGTGAGTCGTTTCCCAACTCCTTATTCTGAAAGGAGGTTATTTTTGTTAAGTATGAATGTTGACATAAGGTGGACTGACTGTTTTATGCAGAGTAAAAAATGTCCATACCTTATACCTTTAACTACTGAGTTTAAATATTGGAATTGATGACACACGGCTTTTTTCAGTGTTTTTAAAATTTCTCAGTGGTAGCACGAAGTCTTGAATTATGCCCAGTATATAGCAATTGGCTCACCTCTTATTACATGGGACTTATAACACAAATGGTGAAAAGTGGATGTACATTGAATAGCGGCATTACATGCTGTAATGTGCACCTCTGCCTAAACCTTCAAGGATGAAAAGGCATGACGTTTGCTAGTGATGACACACAAGGTCATTGAACCTTCATCCACGTAATCACAAAATCTTCTAATCCTAAATAACAAGCCCAAAAAATAATAGAGTCATCCATTCAATAGTTCCGATCTCCTACTTAATCAAAGTGCGATGTAAGGTTGATCAATGGCCAGAGATCAGGGGTGGCATTCCCCACTCTACTGTTATCTACGAGGAAAATCCCTGGATTTGGCCATCCTTAGCTTTTACGTCATAATTTCTGAATGAAGCTTTAAGAGTGTTATTAAGTTAGTTAGAAATGTTTTGTGTTACTCATGCTGGATGATAATGTAATTGTGTTTTGGGATACGTTAAACGTTAATGAATGTTTTAATTAAAGTAATTATTTTAGTACTGTTCGTTTGTGAATTATATTAGAATGTGTTTTGTGTATACTAGGATGTTATATAGTTGTTGGTATGGAATATCTTTGTAATAGATAATAACTGCTGATTTCCAAAACCTATCACAAAATTCATCATCATCACCAAAATATTTAGATTAAGATCGATTTTTGACATAGATCTATAGAGTTTCTCTCAAAAATTAAAAACGATACTAAATGTCCCAAAAAATTTATACTAAATAATAATTCATTATATTATAGGAACATAATTAGCCACAGTATGAAAAATTATGAAATTAACCTGTATTATGAAAAAAAATCTACTAATTTTACAAACTGTAAAATCATGAAATTGTAAATTTATTAAAGTAAAATATTCATTATTTAAAATGTATCAAATAGGTACATTAAATAAAGTTCATTAAAAATTTCTAAAATATGCCCAGATCTGTTTACTTAGCAAATTAAAATGGACGTAGGTAATTACAATTTCAAATTGGTCGAGAAAAAAGTTTGTGGATAAAACAAGTTTCTAATAAAGTAATGTCATGTCTAATAAAGCCAAACAGAAAGCTATCTATCTCCATTATTTATATTTTTATTTTCATTAAAATTACAAATAATTGATAGAAGAAAATTAGTTGTGACAGGCAACACTGTTTAACGTTCATCAATTACTTTTTAAGAGAGTATTTACTTTTATGTCGTAATTTAAATTGAATAAAAAATTGCGCTAAAAAATATTTCTTTATTTTTGTTATTAATTTAATAAGAATCATGGTAAAAGAATATCTTATATTTTTATTAATCAATCGTTTTCATAATCAAAATGGCGACCGTGCGAAAGCGCGGGAAATCATCAAGCTGTCACATTTAATTTCCAGCTGTCAATCTATTAATCCGTGCTGTGTTACTTGTATATGAATCCAAATATTTCATTTATAAAGGCTTTTAAAAATGGTTCAAAACACAATAGTAGGATTTTTGTGAAAAAAAATAATTCATTGTGTTAATGCATTCTTTTTAAGAAGTGAAAACATACACTCTACTTGCGTGTAAAAAAAAACATACCGGCCGAATTGAGAACCTCCTCCTTTTTGGGAAGTCGGTTGATTATATGCTTAAATAAATGCTTTTTACATTTAAATACGACTTAAACTAAAACTGCCCTAAGCTCATCACTGTTCTTTATAATAAAATTCTTTGCAGTGCAGTGAACTGAATAAATTATGCATTGTATCCCACTGTTAAGTTTCGTTCTGGTAAAAACATCACGTTTAGCGCATAGACAGCTTTGAAGTATTCTCTTAAACCTTATTTAATATTAATTTATGTAGTGGTAAACTGGAGCTGTACTGAAATGAAGTATCGTTTTAGTTGACCACCATAATCTATTTAAACTGTAAAACTATTTTCGAAAAAAAATATTTTAACTGTCCCAACGGGCCTTTTTATCCCCCTTCCCAATCTTCCCAATCCCCAATAACCCAACAACCCTTAAATTCCTAACCCCCAAAAGGCCGGTAACGCACTTGTAACGCATCTGGTATTTCGGGTATCTATGGGCGACGGCGATTGCTTACCATCAGGTGATCCGTCTGCACGTTTACCGGTTTATTCCATAAAAATATTATAGATAGAATAATTTTGAAACGTGAAACATTTGTTAGCACCAAATAAAAATCAATCAACACCCTACATTAGCTAGGAACATCAAACATACAATTTCAACAAACTGTCGAACTACACCCAATCAATCTTGATCCTTTATCCCTTGGCTTTGAGTCTAGACTTGAATGACAGATTAACAGGCTACCATCTTTTGTCGTTTGTGGAGCTATTCACATCGTTTTCATATCTCCTTCTCTATACTGAACGTTGATTGGTTCAGCTAACCAACAATGTTCTGACTATCGGTCATATAATAGTCCGTGCAAGCATTCTTGATACAATCATTTTTTAAGAGGCTCACCTGGAGAAGAAATTGGGATTTTCCATCCCAATTTCTTTTCCCGCCATGGGCGAGCCGAAAAGAGTGTCAGACTCTTACTGACTAAAAACCACCCCGTTCCTACTCCTGCTTTTCGAGCCGGAGCCCCGGTAACCCGCTAGGAACATAGACCGCAGCTCCAGGTTAGGCAAACAATCTTCATTCTTGGAAATGGAAATGTTCTTTGGTTTTGGTTCTAATTCGTTTAAAATCGTGTCTCCTTGGTTCCTGGATTATTATTGTATTAGGGGTAATTTGGTTTTCGTCTTTAGTTCTGTTCTGCAAATTAGTGATTCTGGCTGGTCAACTTAACGTTGTAATTCCGTCAAGAATTTTTAAATTCCACAATTTAATTTAAATATTCACAATGACTTAGCGTTAGAAAATGTCACATAATCTCACTAATATTATACATGCGAAAGTTTGTGAGATTGTGTGTATGTTTTTTACTCAATCCCGAAAAAAACAGCTGAAAGGATAGGGATGATTTTTTTAACGGGGATAGATTGTGATCTGGAAAACACATATTCTAATTTTTATCTTATGAGTTTGCAAGCAAATCCTATCCCATATTATGACGGCGTTATTGCAAAAAACGCAACACAAAACGTTAATTTCCATTATGTAAATGATGATTCCAACATGTCAATCATCCATTATGGTAAAACGTGGGCCCATTTCGCAAAAACAAAACACGATCGCTCCACATTTAAATTCAACTGCCATGCATGAGATATTGAATAAAGCTATTGAGTAAGGCGCATTCTTTTTAGGATTCCGTAAGCAGAGAGTAAAAATAGGATTATACCCTATTAGTAGGACCTTGTTGTCCAACCGTCTATTTGTCTACCACCAGGCTGCATCTTATGAACCGTGATAGCTAGATAGTTGAATTTTGGATTAAGTAGAAACTATCGTTTTCTTTTTCTTCTCCTCTAATAATATCTTTTGATTTATTTCGTTGCGGGATCCAAGACAGTCATTCATTCCCCGGACATTCATGTCCCTGGGACGCGCCGGACTTCAGTGTTCCGGTGTTTTCGTAGTTGTCACTACTATAGATCCTGGCTTACAGGAGTTGCAACGGTATAGAAATATGAGGCGGCTTATCCCCAACAATATAAATAAATTGAAATTTGCTCTCATTATGTATTTCTATTGCCACTACAACAACTAAATAACACACAAAACAAAGTTGATTTTAATACTGTTTTTAAATCAACAAATGAACGAATGGTATGAATTCCTTCATGCGACGACTCGACTCACACTTGGCCTGTTTTTTTAAGAACAATAAAAGCTCTGTTGTTGTCATATTACGTCGCAAGCGAAACGTTTCGGTTATAAATTGTATCAGATATGTTTTACCCCGCTTTTGTATGGTAAGGGTAAGCTAATGTAGAAACAGAAGGGTTAGAATGAAGTTATTGGTTGTAGAACGGGCATTAATGTCCTCTTGTAGAACATTGTGTGGTAATAAATTATTTTTCCAGCTTAAATGAGATTAAGTAAAAAGTGAAGTATTTTTAGACAAAGGTAGACTACGTTTTATAGACGTTAAAGTACATGTTCATATGTTTAGTAGGTATTGTGCTAACTCAACTCAACAAATAAAATCTAATAAATATCATGATAAACCACTGAACGACTGTCATATGCATTCTACTACTATTACTCAGGTTGATTACGTAATCATAATATTTTTGAACATAATTAAAATAATGACATGTATATCATAATCATCATCATGTTAAATATTCGTGCTTTTTTATGTTAAATGGGGCGACGTTTGGCCGCTATCTCGCCTGATGGTAAGTGATGATGCGGCCTACTAAGGAGCACGTTTTGCCCATATGCAACCTACTCACTCGAGTCTTGAAGACACTCAGGTTGTCTCCGACTAGGAGTTCCACTCCCTAGCAGTTCGCACAAGGAAGCTTGAAGCGAAGCGCTTCGTGCGAGTGGGTGGGATATCCAGCATGAAACGCTGACGCCTCGCCGATTGTCTTGTGGTTCGAAGGTGGAAAGGTGCTTGACATAATCTTGAAAAAAAAACACTACATTTTGAAACGTCAACCTTCTGGCAAATCTATCTCTATGTAGTCATGAGCATGCAAAGCTACATATTTTTATCATGTTATACCGACTACGACTTTCAGAAACGCGCGAGGTCGCGTGATGTCGCGCGTATCCACGCCTATCCGCCCCTAAACTTCGCGACCCACTCCGAAATTTAATAAATCACATCACAATATGAACGTCGTCTTGAATGTTATATCATCTTTCCAATATAGGAAAGATGTTACGTACATTGTTTACGTGGTACTTTTCGAGGTATTTAATTTTGGGTTTACGCTATAAGAGTATGCGTAATAATATGTCGTTCTTTGTGTATACAATAAGGACTGATTTATATTAGATTAGATTTTAGCTATGATCGTCTCACTGCAGGGCAAAGGCCTCCCTACCCTCCTTCCACTCCTCTCTGTTTAAAGCTTCAAAAATAAGAATTGAGTTTAAAAAAAAACTCTGATTTGTTTATATATCTGTGAACCACTGTTTAACATAAGCCTCTTCGTGTGCCCAATATCATACGTGAAGATACTTATTGGGTTTCATCACACTATCAATAACCTAATCAAATCAACCTAAAACCGACTATAAACTGTCCAAAAAATGCAAACAGCTCATAATTCTTCTGCCATCCAACCGAGAATGAAAGGCGAATTAAAAATTAGCGAGACATAAAAAGGAACATAAGTCGTTTTGTAACCGAGCCAAATTTATGCCTTCATTATCCCGTACTGGGTAGGAACTGGGCTGATTCTGCAAGGATTTCAATTATCTCAAGCCTTTTAATATTAATATAGTACTCAACGAAGCTCTGAGGACGTAGGCAAAAATGTACCCTTTAAAATTACGTGGCGAGTTTCAGGTTAAATGGCATTTTTGACCCTTACAAAGTTGTAAGAATTATGTGTTGTACGTATATGTACTTTGAGGTTAAGTGCGGCTCGTGAAATATGTGTCGCACGTTGTGTTGTGTTTAGTTTAAGAGAAAATTATTTCATTACTTGGCTTTTCTCGTCTTTCATCTTTATGTTTATTATTTTCTTCTCTCTCTATCGTATCGTGTTGTCTATATCTGTACTTACAATATTGAATGTATTTTACAAAAGTCTTTTGGCTTAAAGACTTTATAAACAAGCCAAAAGACTAGTTTAGTAAGGCAAGCCTAATCCTTCAAAACACCACAAGATTAATAATGGTATGCCAAAAACACAAATTATATAAAAATGTATACATATAGCAACAAAAACAGTAACCATTAGCATCAAAGCAGAAAACTTAAAAACGTGCCGAAAATTTGTACAAAAGGAAAGTTTTTGCGCGTTCAAAAGTTCAGTACGGTAATGGTACGTAGAGGTCGGCTCGTCGTCGGTGCTCCGACCAAACGCCGCGACGCCCGTGGACCGTCGTGTCGCATCTCATCGCCATGAATTTTTTACACCCATTCTTTGAACCGTCCAATGCCTAATTGGATATCTTTTTCCTCTTTGAGCCCTACTTTTTCGTAGACTTACAAGATCTCTTTAGTTGGAAAGAATTCCATTGAATCTTATTTAAAGATTGAAATGTTGATTTTGACTTTAAAAGACTAGTCAAGTCTCATTTCAGTTTCATTGGAATAGCTCGTCTTATGAATTCTTTGAGGTCTCCACATTTTATTAGGTACTTAGATATTTTCATACGAAAAATGTTATCTATGTATGTATATATCTGTGTCTTATGCTATTTACTTTTATGATCAGATTTGATTAGATTCCTAGTATTTTCCTGAAAGTACATACAGTTTGCCTTCACAATTTGATTGGTTTTCGGTTCGGTCTTTGAACACAGTGAAGTAATCGTGTTATTGGGTTTTCCTATTACTAAATCCTCTGTTGTAAATGTCTCTGTTGTTGAAATCTAAAATTGTGGTCGGTGGTGGTTAGTAAACTATAAACGAAAATAGTTCCTTATACCTATTATATACATATATATACTGCTAGCTTTTAGTTACCTGTGGCCTTATTTACATGATCAAAGGAGAAAAGCTGCCTACCTATATCACTCACTGGATTCCTAACTACCTCTAGACACAGAAATCATATTATTATAGTACCACTAACTACAAAAGTTTTTTTTAAGGAGGCAAAATCATCCAATGTCTTTTCCCGCCTTGGGAATGAGTGTCAGACTTTTACTGACTAAAAACCACCCCGTTCCTACTTCTGCTTTTCGAGCTGGAGCCTCGGTAAACCCGCTAGGCAGTCTGCAGCTCCAGATAACTAAAATAGTTATTAGTTAAATACAAACTTCTTATAAAAACAAGACCTTAGTCTAATAAAGACTTAAACACTAGTATAATATCACTGGATCAACTCCCTTCTATGGTCATCATACGTACCCCTCATACACATCATCATAATTAAATCCAGAAGCCACACTCTGAAGCCGTCCCAAAAATAATAAATTAATTTAATATTTTATTCATTACTCCTTGCGGCAGGCTACTCCTGCTACAAATGAGTACAATTTAAAAATTCATGAAAATTATAAATATAACGAAATGGAATGGACGGATTTTGAATATAAAGCAGGTTTTATAAAATAATTGAGGTTTCGAATGGCCAATGGATGTTGTTCGTTTTATCTATGTCCTGATCAAATCGTGATAAGGGTGACAACTAAGATTGAGTAGAGAGCAAAAAGGTTTTACTTGTGTTTCTGAATTAGATTGTAGAACAGTTAGAGGTGCAGGAATAAAATCGGACACTACACTCTAAATTCCGAATCATTTACCTAAGATATGTGCCTTAGATAAGTTTTTATATTAGTGTGACTCTTAAAGCGAAAATTAAATTCAATGTTTTATCTGAAATCCAGTTAAATTACCCGAACAGATACTGTACTCTTAGTACGAGTTCGCTTTACGTTGACCAAAAACGAAACTAGACCGCGTTCAGCGCTCTTTTTGGTTGGTTCATTCGCGTCGGCCAATTAGAGTGCAGAACGCGCTCTCGTTTCGTTTACTGATGACTTCAATTCCATCTTCATCATACTGGACAACAAAATCCACTTACAACTACAACCAATAAAAGAAACCGATCACCAGAACTTCGCAACAAGAGTCAGGAAACAAATGACTCCACAATCACCATCAGAACCCTACAGGACCCTACTATAAATAGGATTGCATAAATAAACTAGCGTCCTCCATTCTTGCGTTTTTCTTACAATGACTATAGTTCTCGTATTTCCCGTGAGAATTCGTCCATATTAAGAAATAAAGCCCACTTGTGGGACCCACAGGATTGTTTCTCGTGATTCCCGACGATTTAGGTGGAATAATGCCGGTGTCGACTGACAGGGAACAGGGGAAGTGAATATATTGCATCTGTGAGATTGGTGCTGGTAGACGGGACGGAATTGGGTCACTTACTCGAAATGTAAGTGAATACTATGAGGTTATTTTGTGACAGCTCGTTGATAGATTTATTACAAGTATGTGTAACGTTGTCTGCGGGTACAACTGTTCGATGTAAATAAATTGGTTCTAAATGTATCACAGCATTCGCGAATCCAAGACATATTTGTGTTGTCTAAATTTTGTGACTATTTCAATTTCATTGTGCTTGTTTAAGTAATGCAAATGTTGAATCGTACAATTATGATAATAAGAAATGCATAACATTCTATTAAATGTTTAAGAGATTTGAGGATAAGTTAGCCCTCAAATTTGCAACGCCTGAAAAAGGCAGTTAAGATGTACTTAACATTTAAATTAAGACCTGTAATACCTACCTTAACGTGCAAATAAATATTTTGAGTTTGAGTTTGACCTATGGTATTTCGGGTGTCCATGGGTGACGCCGATTACTTACTATCAGGTGATCCGTTTGGTCGTTTACCCGCTTATACCATAAAAAAGAAATATTAAGGTTATAAATATATTTTGTTTATTTACTAAGAATGGGGAAAAGTTCTACTAGTTAGCAGTTTAGCAGCGTGTGCAGACGTGACCAGGTCGCGCAGTCTACTCATAATGATGACTCTCTCTGTGACTCGAAACTAATAGAGCTTTTCTCCATTAATTTACGTGAGTAAGCCGTGATTTTTAGTAAATCTTTTGTTTAATCACTTTTAATATCAAAATCAAGAAATATATATCTTTCAAATGATTATAGACTCAAGCATAAATCACTCAAACAACAACATAACTAGTAATTTTAGTAAAATGCAATGCGTAAACAGTAAACATATCGAACTCACTATCGCTAAAGATATAAAATATGAGATACCATCTCTCGTACATATTTCATCTACAATCTGTGATTTGACGAGGGTAAACAGTGACCTATTTTCCTTGGGATATATAAAAACAGAATATTACGAAATAGAAAGAAAGTATTAATTCCAATTTGATATTGACATTTGACGTTTTTGGCACACCTAAGAACAAACATTATTGCGCAAGAGGCAGGTATAGAATTATATTTATAAAAGCAAGACTCAAAACCTTAATCAAAACGTAAGACTTGAAAAGACTTCAAAAGAGGTTTTAATCTTTCATCTGTACACGACAACTTTTTCTTAGTTAGTCATTAACTATCAGGATGTAGCAAAGTCAAAATCATTTATTTCGACTAAACCAGGAAGGCGACCGTCAAAACAAATCATTCCATAGGGTAGATTCCTATGGAGTAGACGAGCAAGAAAGTCCTTAAGTTACTCTTTTTCAATCAATTCACAATACAATTTTTAGTTACATAGTTTTTAGTCACATACATACGGTTACTCGATAAAATATTAAGTTACTAATTTATACAGATAGTATTTAATGTATCGAATAAATGCAGTCCTCACAATGAACAAACATACTTGTCTTCATTTTAACTCCCATCACTTAAGTCACAATAAAAAGTGTGTACAAAGAGCCAAAAACGTAATGGAATCTTTTAATTTTACAAACAAACGAAACTTGAAATTCCGAAACCAACAAACAAAACCGCAAACCAGAACCACAAAACATTCGGAATATTTCTAATTAAAATTAGTCAACTCACTTTACAGCAATGGACTTGTAAAGAGAATCAAAAATGTTCCTGGTGTAACAACAAAAACAGCCCCTAAAGCTATGCAATAAAGTCTATTTTTAACTATAAGCTTTTGTTTTGGACAAGCGGTTTTACTATAGACTTTAAGCCCTCACTCATAACCACAACATTTTCAGCAAAATGCAATTTCATTCGTACCATGGAATGCCTTTGAAATCGAGTGTCATTTAATTTTGTCCAGTGCAGTTTTGTAATTTGGATTTAAAGCTGTTATATTGTGGCTTGTCATAGGATTGTCTGACTCATGTATATAGGTAATATGAACTTAAAAAAATTGAGAATGGATGGGTATTTTGCCCTCCAAAACCAAAGCCATCTAAATGAATCTCGCCACAATTCGATCGCAGCGACATCTACTATCTGTCATCTTTACCTCAACCGTTTAATTAGGAAAGTTTCAATATTAGATATCTGTCGAATGCTTCACAGAATGACAGAATTTATCAGCAAAGAGTTAGTAGGTTTCACGATTTCTAACAAATTACCTTAGGAAAGTCAATTTCGATGGTAATCACGGGCTGGAGGCCGGGGCTCAGTGATTACTCCAAGTACAGGTTGCTTGACTACCGGTTTGTCTATTAATTATCCTCGGGCGAAGGCCTTGGAGCAGTCCTTGGTGGAATTAGGCCTGGTTTGTTAAGGAAAAGATCAATTATTTGATGGGTTGAGGTTAGTTTGCTTTTGTCATTGGGCCCGCTTTAGATGGACCTTCCTGGGTTGTGAATAAGACTGCCTGGTTGGTGTAAAGTAAATTTGATTAGTTTGGGTAGAAGATTTGATTAATAAATCAATGGAAAGCAGTTTAGAATAGTTTTCTATGATGTGAGGATTAATAAGTTACCAGTATATTTCAGGATAATACTCATATTTACATTCCAGATGTTTTTGCAAATATTCCACTGAATTTTTACGAAAACAAAGTTCAGTAATTTTTTATTTATTGCATTTATTTGAATCGAACTGTTCAATTAGAGGAAAGTTCACTCCAGTATAATTGGGGCAGTTCCGAATCGAATCAACTTGACATGAAAATAAATTGTAATAGTTGAAAAATGATAAATTTTATCTAGTTATATTGCATGAAAGGAAATTATCACAAAAATATTAAATAAACTACACAAACAAAATGAATTTTCTACTCTCCGCAAATTCCCAAGTCTACAATTGAATTTTCTCAAACAATCCGAACAACGAGTTTTCCAGATTATACCGGTTCAAACCAGTTAGCGACGGATTTCAATGGTTACGTTATAAATGTAAGGATTATCCTTTACTTACGACGTGTAATTGTACCTACGAAAGGAAGATAAGAATCGTTTCGCATTGTGAACGTTCAATTTGGCGTTTATTCAGCTTTAAGCAAAATATTTGGCTCGGCTTGGCGCCGAAGTAAAATATTTTGCTTATCCATATTAATTTTAACGTTAAGACTTTTAAAAAGAAAAGAAAAAAGAGAGATTTTTAAAAATTTTCAGTTCCCTCTAAGCAAAAGCTTACATCTATGTACTTAGTTCATACATACTTATCAGGGTGTGGCTACATTACGAGATATAAATATATCGATTTTTAACCGATTTAAGAAATTCTGGCTGAACCCATTTTGCTGCGGTTTCCAGCATAGTATTTTTGATACCTAGGAAAAGGATTTAGGTATATTATTAAAAAAATGGTGATAGTAAAGAAAAACGAAGGCGGTTACTTTAAAAAAAAACTAGTTTCATTGTAGTTGTCATCGCCCCTATTTAAAAATACACAACTAAAAGATACTCACGTTGTACCCTTTTGAAACAAAACGTGTATAAGTGCAGATCACAGCAACAAAGTCCTCACAAAGCTAAGCTATAGCTTAGCTTAGTTTTTATCTTAATCTGCAGTCGAGAAAGACTTGCATTTTGAACTGAACGGCATGATCCCATGAGACACGTTTGCATAAATATTTCAAAGGGACTTGTATACGACGCGTTTCTCACTTAAGCTTACAGACACATTGTTTCTTGTGATAGTAGTATTTTGTTCTAAAATATACCATTGTAGAACATTGTTGTCAAATACTGAAGTCATACTTGTGAATTGATTAGTAAAGTGTGATAGGTTACAGGGGGCAAATAAGTATATCTAAGCATGACCTGATGCTAATTGAAGGACTAGAAACGGGGTTAGTCAGTACGAGTCTGATACCGCCTCACCCAAAGCGGGAGAAATCATTGGATCTCGAATCGATCTCGATCTCGAATCTCATTGAAATCATCGATTTTCACTCTCTTTAAAAAAGAAAAAAAAGTGATCATTACCGCCCACCGACATTTTAATACCTAAGAAAATACATACATGTACCTACGTTTCCAGCTTATTAAAAATGAACAAGTTCTTTATTTAAATTATGTGTGACCGCTGATAATCGAAAATGCCCTTTAAATTCCAAAGAAAGTATCACGTTACTCAAAAAATAGAATGGAATAGGAAAAAAATATAGATTTCACAGTTTCCTCGAAGTAACCCAACCTTGTATTTTTCAATTATTTATTTTATTCTAAGCAATCCGCGACCTTGAACTTCGTCTTGTATCTGCGCAAAATCTCATATAATGAATCCGACGACTCTGTGATTAAAGGTAGGAACATTTATTTGTAACGTCAGAACCGACATTAAAGAGAATTATAGTAATTGGCTCTGTTTATTCAGACTAAAGTCGTTAAAAGATTAATTACATAATTTGTCTAAATGTCAGATTTTAGACAAGCATCAGATATTTCAGTCTGTAGAAACTTTTATGTCTAAAAACTGTTTTGATTGGATGGCCCTGCTAATTACTCTAGACTCTTTGAATTAGGTACAAACAAATCTGATTTCACGTGGGAATATACCACGATAGAGAAGGATTGATTTAACCTATCATAGCGTCAAAGAAACTGGAGCTGCGGACTACCTAGCGGGTTACTGGGGCTCCGGTTCGAAAAACAGGAGTAGGAACGGGGTGACTTTTGGTCAGTAAGAGTCTGACACTCCCTCTCGCTTCGCCCAAGGCGAGAGAAGTCATTGGATGATATTCCCCCTCAAAGAAAAACGATAAAAAACCACGCTTGCGTCGAAAATATTCTCGTCAAAATTTCAAAAGTTTTCTATAAGTAATCACATTATATTCACACAAACGGTGATGCTAATTATTCTTTAACTAACCCTAAGAGATTTACCTACCACCAATTATAATTTAACAATACTCTTAAAATAACTCATCTTTCAGCTTTTATACCGAAAACAATCCATACGCGTTGGCGGAGCTATGACGTCACAGAAGATTATCCTACGGCCAGTAACACAATAGAATGAAATTGGATAAAGGGACTCCTACTTTGTACCACGGAGGAGTACCTACTACATAGTATTGTCAGGATTAAGCCAAGAAAGTTTTCACAAAGACTTGCTTGCCTCTAAGGGTAAGCTCATTGTCGTAACTTAATAATACATTAGGGACACAGATCAGTAATGTGTGTCCAATCTTTCTTTGGTAATAATTAATTTGATGTTTCTTTTATTACGCGCGGTGCGGCTGAATAGGATTATTGGTGTGGTTTTGATATTTTTGTTGGTGTTTTCGTAGCTGTGTGTGTATACGAACGAAACAGTCTTTATAAGTCCTGAGAAAGAAATTCCATAAAATTTGCACACTGGTTGTTAGACAATCTTTTAAAGATGTGTGTGTTCATATGTTTATAATAACTATCGTGAGATATACTCAATTAACAGTTTATTCACGTGAGTATACTCTACCCTTAGTATGAGTTTGCGAGAGTGCATTCGGTGCTCTGATTGGCCGGCTCGAATTAACCAACCAATCAGATTACTCTAAACGTAAAGTAAACTCGTACTAAGGGTACTGAGGAAAGCTCTACTAGCAGCGTGTGCGACGTAGCCGCGTCCGCGCACACTGCTCATGAAGAAAAATCCCTCTGTAACTCGAAACAAGTAAAGCAAATCATTAATTTTAGTTAGTAGTCTATTATCATAATGTATTTTTCCATAGATGAGTGAGCACTGTTTCTGTTTTTCTGCCTAAGAACACGAGTGATTCACTCATTCATGGCACATGTCATTCTCGACCCGCCTTGATTTATTTGGACGCTGGCCGCCCTTGACTGAACGCAACCGGCCCATTCAATACGAGCGTGACTCACTCAACTGTTTACTCGTTCATTCGTTCATTCAACAAACAGCGCGTTGAGCTGAAATGATTTTCTTTTTGTTTTTTTTTCTCCTGCCGCCTAATTCACATAGAATGGGGAAGCAAGCAAAGGAATGTTTTTGCACTTTGATAAAAATCCTTTACGGGTTTTGTTTTATGGCAAATGGCTATAGATTTTTTCCTCTCTGTTAGACTTTGAATTCGGGCTAAAACTTGTTTGATACAGGGACTGCATACCGGTATAAATTTCTGTACAATTTTTTTCTGTATGACGTCATACCATAAAAATTTTGTTATTCAAAAATAACAGTACAGATATTCAAACAGAAATGATTCGTGTATTATATATAATTATTTTATTATGTATAATTATTCTTATATCGTATAACATTGGTACATATATAACAGATGATTAGGGTAGCGGTAGGGTAATTTATCTATATTATATTGATATTCTTATGAATTATCGGTTATTCTCGATTTTTCTTTCCTTTTCCTTCGTGCTACAGTCCATCTGACGCGCGCCGCCTCGTATTTCGGTACAGAAATAAAATATCGGTTAAAATAATTGTTGTACTGAAAACATCTTAACAGAAATTAGTTCAGTACATACATTTGAGTACTCATATATTTCTAATCAAATTTTAATATCTGATACCGAAATTACGCTTCAAAAGCCGGTATACAAATAAGAGTAGTGAAAGTTTACTAGTACTATTTAAATATTTTATACCGATATGCCGTCCCTGGTTTGATATCAAAAATTTTTATTGTGTTTTGGAGCGACTGTTACCTAAAACCTCCATGGTCAATTAAATAGTCCATTAACATATTAGCTGATAGTTTGAAAGCCATATATTTGAAGTTCTTTGAGTGCCTATATAACAGATTTGCCCTATCATTATAATTTCATGCCTTAGAGCTACAACTGCGGACTGCCTAGCGTGTTACCGGGGCTCCGGTTCGAAAAGCAGGAGTAAGGATGAGATGGTATTTCGTTTTTAGTAAGAGTCTGACACTCCCTCTCGCCTCACCCAAGGCGGGAAAAGTCATTGGATGATTTTCCCCTCTTAAAAAAAGACCTACAAATCTGTAACAAAATATATCTAGTTTATCTTAACAATATTAATCCTCTTAAGACAAGCCACACTTCCAATAAATAACGGTGCATTTGCAGTCACAAAAACCGTTTCATCTCCAGCTCTATGTTAGAACACCTGTCTAAAGTACCAAACTAGAACAGCGTGTCAAAATTTAGTAAAATATTCCAAAAGTGTAATTTCCGTACACTTCGCAAACGGAGCACGTACCTGCTTCCCACAAGAGATCATAGGCTGTACGATGCAATTCCCTCGCTTCGACGTTGATTTTTTTTCAATTCTTTTTTTAATTTCTTTTTTTATATTCAAATGTAAATGGCGGTTTATTTTGAATGATATTCTCGTTAAAATGTATGAAGAGATTTAGTTACGAATTCGTATTATCTGTTTTCGTACTTAATGGAGTTCGAACGACGGCTTTATTTGAAAATCAATGTTTTCTCCAATTAGAATATTAAATGGTAGGACAAAATGGTGGTCTGTCTTGACGATTGTTCGTTCTATTGTCTTTTTTGATGTAGTTGTTGGGTTCAAATACTGATTGTAGTAGTAGGTCATTATTTGAAGACTATCAGTAGATAGCAATTTTATGAAAAAAAAGATGACATTTTAAACACAGTTCCAAATTTCGCCAAGAGATGGCACTTTTTATTTGATAGCATTTTTTGAATCGCGGTATTTTCGACATATTAGTTGCTATGCGGTTAGACAACGTTTAAATTAAGACTAAGGGACTACACATATACGTACATATGTGTTAGATACTGGAGAAAGTTAAGTGGAGACTGGTCAGCAGTACCCTCTAGTAAATCAAAAACTTATAAGGTGAGATCCCGCACCAACCTGCCAGGTGTGAAAATTATGACAAACACTCTATCAAACGTAGAAGAAGTGCGTCTTTTAAAGTGCGTATAAAGGTAAGCGTCGCATGTAAGCATTGCCGATGATGCGGATCAGTGGATGCAGTTATTTGAGTTTCTTTATAAAACAAACTAAAATCCGTTGCGTGCAATGCGTGCAGGAGGTACGGTGCGGGCCTATAGACGCTTATCTTGACTCGGAAAAAGTCACATACGTACTTACTATTGATAAGTTTCAAAGCAGGCATCTTAAACCTCCGGACTGCTACGACATGCTATGTTATATTATTCTAGCAAAACTTTATTGATCAACACATCAACGCTGCGAACGTCAACAGAAGTTTGGCTATTCTATTCTGGTCCCAAAGTTCACGGTATCCTGTTGTTATTGAAAAATAATAAATGTTTTATGTCGTTCAATGTTAAGCTGGAATTCCACGCCCACACGTGAAGATAATTATACTACGCACACATGTACACATGTAACATGTACACTTACGTCATGACGTGCCTATAGATATGAAGCGTGTACATGTGTGTGTGTGTGTGTGTGTGTGTCTGGCTGTGAAAATGTACGGGATAATTTTGTTACTAGAGATGTGTTTTGCAGCTTGAGCTAGTGTTTTTTTATGAAACACGCCTTTAATCGAGCAGATGTATTACCTGAAGGTAAGCAATCGCCGCCACCCATGGACACTTGAAACACCAGAGGCGTTACAAGTGCGTTGCCGGCTTTTTGGAAGTTAGGAATTTAAGGGTTGTTGTTCGGGAATCGGGAATGGGGAAGATTGGGAAGGGGGAATTGGACCTCAGTTTCACGTCGGTTTTCTGTGAGTAGTCGGAAAGTCATCTTTACTAACAACTGTTTACTTACGTCTTTCGATGTTTAGGAGTCTTTATCTTTAATGACTGCCTCGAAGGTCGAGTGATCGCGACTGCGACTGTCGGACAAGGCTCTCGAGTTCGATTCTCGGGTCGGGCAAAAGTATTACTGGGCTATTTCGGTTTTTCGAAAACTCAGTAATAGCGTAGTGTGTAATAGGCTCACCCCTATTACATGGGACTTATTTAACACAAATGGTGAAAAGTAACGTACAATGGGATAAAAGGCGTGACGTTGCTTTTTTTATCTTTAATAATAAACAATGGAGATCATTGTAAACTCTGAACTATGCGTAACATATCCTACTAAGAATTTAGATATCGGAAAACCCTAAAACACTGATATAAACTACCCACTTAGTGCTAAATCTTATTGTAATCAAATGAGTTCACATTGCGGTTATTACTATCCGTACAATAAGAGTTTAGTACACTCCTGTAATATTAATAGACGAAAAAATCTTCAATGAAATACGTCATGCAAAACGATGCCAACTTTCGTAGAATGATGACGGTTTAAACTGAAAAATCATTTTAAGAACATTGAGCAACATTAAAAATGGCATTACGAATACATAAATATGACGATGATAATACGCTCATTCATTCATAAATACAGATTATAAAAAGAAACTCTTCGAAATTTAAAAAAAGAAGAAGTTTGCGGAATCCCGCGGTTATATGCCAGATACTTTAAATTTCAAACTTGGAATTGCGCCGTCATACTGTTTGCTTCATTCATAAACGTGCAGTGCGCGCGTGCAACGTGACCGCTCCCAAACTCGAACAAGGCTGCCAGTTCCGAGTTTCTTCGAATCGATTATTTTTAGTGAAGTGACCAACAATCGAAAACTTTTGTCATCCGCTCGGAATTCGCTTTGCTCGCGATTTATCAAGAATCCCAACTTTTCCGAGCGGTGGAATGCTATTTACAGAGTACGAACCAAGTCCATCCATCTAGTTGGTCTACATATTTATTATAATACATGTATTCTGTGTACGAACTTACGTAGTCGCATATCTGTGCGCCTGCATCATAGCTGCTATAAATACGTTGATAATGCTGCAAATATATTGACACTAAACAAACATTGAAGTTGATTACATTTATGGGAAATTTTCATACAACGCAATTATTTTAATCATCAACACGGATTAGCATTTTGAATTAAGTATTACCCTTCACAATTTGTGTTGAGTACCTATGTTGTGTCTGATTTTTTGTTAATGCACTCGAATATTACCTATATAAAAACATCTTTGCCAGTTATAAGCAATAGCCAGCATTGTATAAAAAAACATACAAATACTTTATGAGCTGTCAAAATTGTTCGAAGAAAATTCATATAAATTTTTTGAATTAAGAACTACAAGATTCTATGTCACCTTCAATTGACATTTTGTAACAGCACACATTTTGCTATCGTTCGTCAGTTGGCGCGTAAATTAAATGAATGAATGAGTGTAGGAGCAGAATACTATAATTGGTAGTAGTCGTTTACTAGTATACGTCATAGAAAAGAGAGTGAACGCATCTGCATTCAGATGTTGGTACAAGAATGGATGAAAGAAAAATGGATGTGGCTTTTGTATTATCGATTTTTTTAAATAATCTATGTTTTTAATTGTGTTATTGTCAAAATATATTCAACCGTCACTCAATTTTAAAACGCTCTCATAAATAGTTCTGTCATTAGATTTTTTTTTAAAAAAACTGAGATAGAACAATATTAAAGTGCCTACAACTTAAAATTGAGTAGCGTTTCCGTATTCAGGCGTTAAAAAGTATATTGTTTTTATTCAATTTAGCTTTGATTACTTCAACAATTTTATTATATAAATCACGTATAAAATCGCTTTTGAGACGTCGCGTCGTCACTTAAACTAATTTGTTATTCTTCCCAAATTGTCTTTATTCTCATAAGTTCTAAGACAACATCCATAGATTCCTAAGTATCGTAATTAACCTGTACTTGTTTCATTGTTTCAGGCGACACCGTGACACTACACCACGCTGCCGACATGACAGGGCCCTTATGATACCGACCGGCTACCATCACCCAACACATCGCCATCTTAGCTAATAATGTGTCAAATTCTAGGATAGAAACGTATAATAATTAAATGTTTTGATATAAAAAATATTAAATTTACGCTTAAAAAAAAATAATTTGCGAAAAAGTTATTTTTAATTTTCGTCTATAAAAATAAAATTGTAGATAATATAAATTTAAATAAAAATTAATTATAGCGACCATAAATTTTTATACCACAATAACTAAACGTAGAACAGTGGCAGTGTGTGATTTTGTATGTGTTGTAAAATGACGGTGTCGTATTAATCGCGCTAGTTTCCGTTCATATCCGAGTGAGTATATATCGGCGGGAGATCCGTGGGGTGAGCCAAAATGTCGTCTCGAACGGGGCAGCGTGGCACGTCAGTCGCGACAAGCCAGCGGAAACATCGCTCGCGGTCCACCACAAGGTACGACATGGAGAAAAAGCCGAAGAAGAAGGACTTCAGGACATCAGGCACCACCAGCCTGGTGTCCATCCCCAATAGCATCAAACTACCCATGCTCAACAGTGGCCTCATATCGCTTGGTGAGTACTCTTTTATTTTTATTTTGTTAATTAAAATAATAAAAGCAACTAAGTACCTACCCAATTATTTTTTTTAATTATGTGAGACTGCAATGGATTAAAATCTATCTACCTAATTATATTATTTTTTAATTATGTGAGACTGCAATGGATATTAAATATTTTTAAAAGTGCAACAAATACATTGATGATACATTACGTTTGTTTTTCAACCGACTTCCCAAAAAGGAGGAGGTTCTAAATTCAACCGGTATGTTTTTTTTTCTAAATAGGCACACCGATTACGTCGATGTTTATAGACTGATTTATGTGATTGTTTTTTTTTATTCATCGCGTATTACCTGAAATTTTGTAGTTTCAGTGTTTAACAGTCTTTTAGGTATTGAATAAGTATCGTACTATTTCAATTTGACTGATATTTTCTAATGCAAAGCCTTTTTGTCTTAAGTATAAAACTCCGTATTTACCTCCAACTTATAAGAAAATAGCGTTCTTAGCCCTAGTTTTGGTAGTAACCAACTTCCATCTTGTAGTTTCACGCCTTGCTCCTGAACAACTGAACATTCTCTATTTAATCTGTCTGTCAGTTCGTCTCGGCGAGCTTACACGCCTGTCAACCAGCTTAGTACTCATTAATATAAATTAAAACGTAGTAAGTACAAAGTGCGTGAATTGCTGTTTTAGAAACCAACATGGTTTCTTCAGTTGACCTACTTTTGTTAGTGGTGTTAAGTGTATAGTCTACACCAACATTAAGTAAATAACTTATTGTTGGTGTAGACTAGACGGTGGTTTATCAAGGCTCCGGCTCGAAAAGCAGGAGTAGGAACGTGGTGGTCTTTAGTCAGTAAGAGTCTGCAACTCCCTCTCGCCTCGCCTAGGGTGATAGAAGTCATTGGATGAATTTCTTCCCTTAAAAATGTATACAATATACATATACAGTGTATTAATGTTTATTTTTTTTTTTTATTTATTTTATCTGTGTCATGTGGTGAGGATAGAGTAGAAAATATTTGTATACTTTTACTCTTTCCGCGGGTGCCGTAAGAATTGGATAAAGGATTACACATTTGAAATTTACACTAACTGCCTGGCAAGTGTACAGTCAGAGACTAGATTAGATATATCAAACTCTCTTGGAGATGAATGATGATCTACCATCATCTTTTTGGTAAACTAAACTATTTTAATTCATTATCATTTCATCACGAAACTGTTTGACGCGGAACTCGACTAGTTACAAGCCAAGCTACAGGCTCATATCCATGAGGAGCATAACATTTGATACATTTGTTGTCGCGCTGTTGTTGTTGTTCTTGTTTTTGTATTATTGTGCTGCAGTTACGTGAGTAAACCGATAACATAATAAATTAATTTAGTATGTCCCACGAAAGTTATAATAAAATCATTTAAATTAATAAAATACAAATAAGTAGACAAAAATATTTGTTCGCAATTTATTTACCTAAAACCAAAAATGCCAGACAACACTCAAAGAAAATAATTGAGATTCTTCTCAACAAAGTTATATTCAACGAACAATTTCATTCATAAAATTAGTAGGAAGTGCTTTAGTTTTAAATAAATAAATCTGTTTACATCGCTCCCACTTCCATTGCGGATGTTCTTAGTAGAAACAAAAACAATTCGCGGTAAAAAGACGCAATGAAAGTCAACAAGGATGATACATACATATTATATTTAGGTCTTTGAAAAATACATTTACGTAACCAACTGAGATCGTTATTAATTATATTTTTCTCTGAAATTATCATTGGTCTCGTTTATATCGGTTATAATTAACCTTGAGTGGTTATTTTCGTGATCTTGTTTGGTTATTTTTACGTTAGTGCGGTTACAGATTACTGTTAGTCAGTTTTAGTTGATGTATTTTCTAGAAGCGTGAATCTGTTTGTTTTTATTATGATAACGATGCATAATTAAAAGAATTAATTTTTATTACTATTAAACAAAGTGTGTATAATTATAATTGGTAGGTAACTTTATTTTAAATAGGAAAGTATTGTTGCTTATAAGATTGAAATGAAATATGTAGTGATAAATAGTTTGGTAAAAAGCCTTTTGAATTTATTTTTTTTATTGTTTAACAATGTTTCCCCACACTATGTGTTTCTCCTGTGTAGTGTGTGCATTTACAGACATACAATTTCTCATACACATCACACGCAGAACCGAAACAACGTGGATCATACAAATAATTGCGCCGCACGAGAATCTAGTTCGCTACACGTTGCCCAACAACCTCCTGGACTGCACCAACCGTGCAATTGCACAATACATAAACACATTTTTAGTTTACACATTATATATATTAGTATGAATACGATAAACGTCGAAATTACCCATATCTCAAGTGACTTTTAGTGGTAACCCATAAGTGTTAACACACGCATTATCTCATAATGGATAGTTGTTACGTGCAAATTCATCAATTTGTATGTGAAACGGCCAAATATTGTTCTGTAATCATGCCAAAATACCAATCGCAAGTTTGGCATAAACACAATGAGTTAAAATGTGATAAAACCCCACTAAAAGCATTGTTATATTGTTCAAATATTAGCAAACATTAAACAGATATGCAACCAGAATAATCAGCCACTAATATTGGATGTAGATTTTGTGGTACATCGCAAAATTATGTATTTCGATGATTGGAACCTTTTCGGTAATAATGCCGATTATTCGGTTGTTAAAATCGAGATGAATCTACTACATCGATCAAATAAATAAAGTAGTGTCCGGGAAAAATATATAACTAAGGAAGTGTATAAAGAACAGAGAAAAGAAACGGCTTTTCTCTGTTCAAAGTTTAGTCTAATAAGCACTACCTATTCTTATCACTGATAATAAGTTATTGATAAGACCAATAGAAACTTAATCAGACATCGTAATACAGGACTAAGATTTATGTTCACATTTAAATGTCAAGTAAAATAAACGAATATCATTTCAAATAGGTAGTCAAAGACGAAATCAAATCATTTATTTCAGTTTAACCATAAATACATACCTAGGTACCTTTGCAACGTCAAAAAATTAAGAAATAAATAATAGTCTGGCAGTGTACAATAGTACTTACATTATATACAACTTATGTATATATGTATTTGTATACAATAGTCCGAACTCATCCAAGCGAATGATACGTTATGTATGTACGTATGTAGATACATAGAACATCTCAATGGCCGTTCGGATACACGTACATTTTATAAATAGCATATTATGTGGAGCGAATTTTCCACTGCGATACATCCGCCTCTGGGCGTTCAAAGCTCGAAGCGTTACAACAATAAAGATAAGGAGAAACTAAACGTTCCATTTTGAATTTAAATTGTTCGAAAATGTTCTTCGTTCTGATTCTGATATTTGAATTGTGACGTTTTGTTTTTATTGTCTATGGTATTCGTATTCGTATTGGACATTGACATTCTGTTTTCAAATGTGTATTGTGAAGATTGAGACTGTAAAAATCTCAAATAATACGTCATATTCGACGTCTCTTTCAAATCGTTTTGCTTAGAAAGGGATAGCAACAGACAAAGTTTACTTTGGAAACCGAAAGCAGATGTCTGTTAGCACCTGTTAAGTGTCGTTATCTATTACAACGTCAAGGAAACTTTGGGAATCATCGAAATTTTGTAGATTAGCCTACTTAACGTCAAATTTGATCGGTAATTGCGGTAACGAAGATTAATATCAACGTTGGATGATAAATTGAATCGTTGTTAGGAAGCACAAGGGCTGCCAACCGTGATTTATTACACAAATTATGGATGAACGAATTACATTTTTCAAATATTATGGAGAATTACATAGCATGGTGTTGTGCACACCTTTTCTTCAAATGTAAATGCTTAATGGCATTACATTTACGTCGTACAATGGGGATTCCAAATCGACGTCATTTTATTTTTCTTTTGACAACCAAACAAAATTGTCCGTCTGTTAATGTCATCATAGTACCTATTAAACAAATTACTAAACAAAATCATTTATTTGTATTTGATCATTCAACTGAATCGTGGCCACACCGATTACTATCGATTCTATTTTTGAATATGAAACCTTCAAGAAAAGAGCGTATTCCTTTTTAAAAAGCCGGCAACGCACCTGTGACTCCTTACCACCCACGTGGTAACCTGACCACCCACGGGACGATATTGCGGGTGTCCATGTGCGGCGCTGATCGCTTACCATCAGGTGATCCGTACGCTCGTTTGCCTCCGATTCCGTAAAAAAACATGACCATCTCATATGAAAATATCTTCATGACAGCAAAATAAATACCTACCAGTTTCAGTCAATCTACTTGAAATATCTATCGATACATCAGTACATCTAGAGCTTGAATCAGAATTTGTCATCAGACTTTTTTAAAGAAATCTGATTAAAAAGGTAAGTTACAAGAACGCAGACAGACTAAAATAGTTTATTATAAACTGGGTTAAAATTATTTTACAACTAATATAAAAAAAAATACTAATAAACATGGTAAATATCCCGTTTTGAGTTCTAATGATGTTACTAGTGACCATTTTTTTATTTATTTATTATAATTCAACAACAATACCTATAGAGTAACAGTTACAGAACCAAATCGTATACATGTTTTCTTAAAATTAAATTATATCAAAATTAAATTATATTGACCATGTCAGTTTGAAAACTTATAACATAATATACTTTCAACAAATCTATTGTCATTTGAATTTAAGTAGATACAAAAGATTCTCTTTACAATAGTCTGAAAATGTCACCAGCAGTTCAACATACACTAAACTGTCAAATTACTCCAATGAATTTTCTACTTTATTGCAAAACTATAGAGTTGCAAATGTTTGAAAGGAATTTGACAGGTTGAAGTAAATCGACCTGCTGTGTGGTGTACTAAAATAGACTGGAAAGGCTGTTGGCCCGCTCTAGGTCAAGAGAAATGACGCCAGAACGTTTGTTTACAATCTATAGCAAACTGTATGTTGTTTCACACTTTTAAATTAAACGTGTATCATCGCCATTTTGTTCATAGACAAGCGGTTGCTGTTTTTGTTTTGGGAATCTATGGTGTGAGTTGTTTCTGGTCGATGAATGATGTGCCGTTTATATTTTATCATCGGTACAATTTTGCTCCAATATACATCCATTTTCTAGTAATACTATTTCGAATTGATATGTAGCAACACATAATTTTACTACACTAAAAACTAAATAATCGACATAATAACTTTTCGTAATGAAAAAAATCAATTTTCTTTCATATTGTATTAATTCATAGGCAGACGTAAAAGAAACTCAAAGAGAAATTTCAAGTGATTTTCACTGATAAAGGCCAACTGCAAATGGACCGTAACCTATTTAATATCTTTCTGCATATAAAACCTTAGTTCAGCGTACATAGAGTAGATAGATTTAGACATAAATAACGTTTAGCGTCGGTCACGTCTTGTTTGCCCGGGGCGGCTGCCTCCAATTAAGCTTGGCTGTATGTAATTGATTCCGTTGCGAGACGCCACTCTGTATTCTCTATGCTTTATAACGTTTGAATTTGGAATGAATATTATAAAATTTTAAAATGCGAAATGCTAACAGCCTTTTAAATTTAAAAAAGGAATATTTTCTCTTTGATTATGATTTTGTTTGTAGATATAAAAATGTATTTTTTTTATTATTCTTTATTTAAAATAAGGAACGTTTATTACATAAGTATATGCCTGTGATGTATTTTTGTTATGTGTCAAATTATAACGGCTAGGAATTTTGCGCTCTTGGTATGCGAAACAATAAATGATTTTCTCGGAATCTATTCACATACATACATTCAACAGAGAGATCAAATTATGTATGCAAAAGATATTATATTTTCTTATATACTTGGAGCTATTCGGTACTACGCATATTAATATTACACATGAATATTGATCGGAAGACTCAATTGACTAACTCGTAGATAAATAAAATACTTACGCATGTACAGTGGAGGACAGATCCGCCTGATCATTTTAAAATTTTAATACTTGAAACCAGCAAAAACATTTTGCCATACCCCAAAAAAGCGATAACGTTGCCGCTTATAAACGTAATTGGTGACTTTAATTATAAAGACAACCATGGTACTATTGATCCTAAACCTAAATTATGTTAGAATTCTCATACAATGCAAATACAAAGAAGAGATGTCATAACTGGATATCCCTTTAACATAATGCGTGACACTTTACGGGGAGCGCAGGACGTTATAAACTACGTCCTTCTCTATTTTCCATCTAGCAGTCCCATTTTACAAAAACGTTGCCAATTGTCCACATTTTAATGTGCCTTTTTCAGAGCGCTAATAACGTATCTACACCTTTTTACTTATTCTCATATTACTCATTAAGCAGGGCCCATTTGTTTTGCCACAGTACACAATCTCAATATGGCATCTCCTTTTTGTACTTGTTTCGTGTTTCATACAACTCATAAAATATCTGTCCCCACATTACTCCATGCCAAAACCGCTCATAGAAGATAATCTAGTCTATTATCAATAAAATATTAAATAAGATTATATTCTACGAATTAGATGGCCAGTACTTAAGGAAATAGCAAAGAAATACATATGAATATTTGTTATTTATTACAAGACAGCTATATTGGTAAGGAAATTAGTTTTTTTGTAAGGGTTCGAGTTATGAAAGTGGACTCGACAGCTAGAAACTTTTGCAAGAGTCCGGTTCCACAAAAAGTGATTTTTGATAAAGTTTTATAGGAGACATTGTAGATAAGTATCGCTGTAAGCTGTAATCGTGTATTTCAAAATCAACAAAACCTTCAAAAAAGAGCGTTCTTCTTCTTAAAAGGTTACGCACCTGTGACTCCTCTAGTGTTGCGGGTATCCATAGGCGGCGCTGACGCTTATCAACTGGTAACCCGTTTGCTCATTTGCCTATATTCCATAAAAAAAAGATGTCACCTCATCGATCATTTACTGAAAGTCAAATTATTTGCCAAACACTAGGTAGGTAACTGGAGACGAAGCCATAAATATAGGTACATATTTAAAGGTAAATAACATAAAAAGAAAACGGCTTCATTCGAAAACAATAAATATTAATCCTATTAAGTTAGCGAAAAACAATATAATCCTACAATAATCCGGCGAGAAATAACAATAGCAAAACAATATTTTTTTAAAGAGAAAATGTGACGCATCCGTCCTTATATTTTCTTTTGGGATAAAAATGAGAAATGGTGGAGTACCGGCGGTAGGAGACACCGTTTTGGTCCATTAATCCGTTTGTCTCGGGATCACTTATCCCTTTTTCGGGAAATAATATTATTGGTTGTCCGGGAGATATCCGAACTTTCTTACTTTGTGTCAAAAATCATAGTGGAAAAGGAAAATGTGTTAAGTGGTGTTCTATTTGTGAGGGTCTCGGAGTGGGGTCTTGATTCGGTAGGTAATTTTGTGGTGAGTGAATTGAGATATGAAGATAATTTAGTAGGTATAGCATATCTACAGCCATACTATCCTTATAATCTATAGATAATAATGGATTTCAAATTGTATAGGTAGGTATTACTGCCTCTTTTTTTTCGTCAGATCCCCATCATTGTTGAAGAGCGATAAGACTAGGTTTCTATGGGTGTCATAGTTTGTTAGGTTTGATTATTTAGGTACCTGATTTGTCCGTACTTTTCACGTTCAATGTCGTTTATTTTCTGCGTTATAATCAGACTTTGTAAGTTATTGCCCCTATTCAAAGGGCAAAGTCTAATCATTTATTCCTATTAAACCGATAAATGGGTACTTTTGAAATATCAACAAATGAAAAAATAAATAATTGTGTATCAGTCTTTCCGTCAGTAAAGCTGTGCTTGCTTACTGACTAAAATACCGGATTATCACAATAAGGTTGCTCATTTAAATCCAAAATCACATAAGCATTTATAACATTCAACCAATGGAGTTACCAACATGTAGGTACACTAATGATCATAATTTTTCACAAGAAAACCTTGTAAGACTATAATTGAATTCTCAACAAAACTCAGTTCAAGTAATCTTTGCTAAAACAATATTTGACTTGTGTAAGTGATTACTGAAATTACTGAAATTCTCGCTTAGGTATGCCAGTTTCTGTATGACAGTGACAAATTCGAGTGTCTATGTACTTAGAAGGCATATATTTGACTCGCAAGATTCCTGTTCATAATAAATCAGGGTGACATTTCTGGTAAACGCTTTCTGATGTGAAAATGTAGAGGCTCATGTAAAATTTATAGGTGCCGTAAGTAGCTACGATACTTGAAGATATTGTGTGATATGGACCTTTTATTTCTTGGTAGAGAGGTAAAGAAGGGGCGTTTGACTAGTTATGTTTATGTTGCCATGAATGATGGCAGTATACGTACGGTGGAAAATTTCCCAAAAAAAATGTGTTATAAGACGTTCACTTATCAAACATTTATTCTAATTCAAAAGCTGGGATTGAGCTCTTATTATTGTTTTTACTTCATCATCATCATCATCAGCCGAGAGACGTCCACTGCTGAACCAAGACCTCCCCCTTAGTCCTCCATAGACCGATAAGCCGCCATCTGCATCCACTGGCTTTGCACTTTATAATAACAAGTTATTCACGATGTTATATAAGTTATGAGTTACCTTCTTTACTTGACCTAACACAAATAATCGATATTCACAGTCTCCCCAACCAAAAACGTTCTCCAACCAAATTATTAGCCATCAAAACAAACGAGCCATACTACGTTCCGGTAACCAACTCACTACATAATATTTGAGCCCTCTATAAAAGGCTTATTAAGTTAAACATAATATCAAAGGGTCCAAAATAAAATAGCCAGTTTGGAAGGAGATAAAATGACCTCGAGAACTTCGGTACTGTAACCGAGAAATGGCGACTAAAATGGCTCCGGTATCCGATTACAAGCAGTTATGTAATTACGTGTCTAAATATTTGTTGTTATTGTTTTGTTATTATGTGTATTTATTTTTACTAGCTTTTGCTAACAGTTTCAATGACGCTGACTTTGGAGAAAGGATTAAAAGTATCTTAAGTCATCTCATACCCTGTCTGTTTACCAAATTTCATCAAGTTTCGGTTAGTAGTTTCAGCGTGATTGACTGACAAACATCCCAACAAATGTGATTCAAATGTAAACTAAGTGCTAAATACTTATATTTATTTAGTTTTTCGAGAATATCAAATCAAAAAATATTAGTGGAAGATCGTAGATCAAAGTCAAAGGACTACTTTAAGCAATCCACTTACAAGTTACTCACTTTTAAAACACAATTATCTAAATTGATTGGTCAGTCGGTCAATCAATGAAGAAAAAAGTCAGTTAATGAAGCTGTATGCTCGTAATATGTAGATTTAAGTATAAGGAGAAGAACGAGTTGGATATACAGATATAAAAATACATGCGTCAAAACTATTTTACCACACCTTATTACACCATGTACTGCTATAAATTTATTTGCTCCCGAATTTCATTGTTTTTCATATTTTCACTAAGAAAACAAGTTAGTCTTGTTTGACAATTTGACATTCCGCTCACGTTGACACAGCCGACGATTCGACGAAGAGAAAATGCTTTTTATATTATCTATGTTTGTAGGCAACGGCAACTTCGCATTCAGCCAAGCCCAGCCATGTAAGAAAAAAAAAACATTCCCGCTCACATTTTATAGACAGAGTTAGAATACATAATAATATTTACCTACCAAATTGTTCGAGCTAGAAAAATCTAAATACTAAAGCAATATTTGTTCTTCAATCACGCAAATACAATAAATCTTTGGCCCAACGATTTTAGTGCTGGCATTCATGTTCTGTGGTATAAAGATTGATAGATTATCAATCATTTTTATGTACTGGCCGATGACAGTATTGGGGTTGGGCCGAAATCTAATAAAGTAGGTCGTTTGTTAGGGCGAGTCCATTTTCTGGGTGTCCCGTTTCTCTTGTAGTGTTGACGTGTATAGATAACTCCATTACGTGACAGACTAGGTAGGGGCTTGGGTTTCACAAGTTAGGTGCTCCGATTTCTACACGGTTCCGCTGTTTTTCTTATGTTTGTACGAGTAACCTAGATTTGATCTGGCTTCGTATCTGTTTGTTTAAAAAACTATTTTATTGCATTGCAAGAGAGATGAGAAAATTGAGAATTTTGTTTTTCTATTATTATATTTATGGATTTATTGATGATTTTCGTATCACAATAATCATGACTCATAACTGTTCATAAATTACAAGTCTTGTAAAAATTAAAAACAAACTATCCCCCAAGAGTTTCTACCGGCATAAATAAACGTTTAAATAATTCTGTTACAAATTTGTTTCCTCCACAATTAAGCAATTTGTATTTCATACAAAACATATACAATTTCATGACACAATAAAACTATCATCGTTTCCGTAAACCTATTCGCTCGCAAACATACATCAAACGAAAGTTGAAAGCAATAAAACAATATGGCCGTCAATTTCCCGCGCGAATGAGAGCTGTCAATGCAGATTTGCGCGCCACAAGCGATGACGAATGTTACCGAAATAATCTCGTTCGTGTCTATGGCAGGATGTCGCGAGTGACGTCATCATACGTCAATTTAAATAGCTCAGCTTATTGGTAGGTAACTCTTTTGTTTTACCTCGCTATTGATTCTGTGTTGGATTACTTTTTTATTGGCTCACACGCGTTGGTACCGTTTTCACGAAGTACATAAAACGTCCTACGTATAAAATATTTTTGAACAAGATGAACATTGAAATGTTGTGAACGTTTTTATTTTTTATACTTTATATTGTCTTTGTGCCTACCTACATAGGGCAAGTGACCCGGTTGTGGCCATCGACCCCTTTGTGGCCATTTGGGCCTTAAAATATATATAACTTAGGCATGGACAAATAAATTACTCTGTGATATACAGTATTTAAAATATTGAATATTGTAGATACTGATACCGTTGGCAGCTTTAATGTGTCAAACTTCACTTCGATGCAACAAGTAATTCTTTTTAGTTGAGGGTGAAATTGTTAAGATCTTAACAAAAAGGCTAAAGCGAGCGGGTGAGGATTTGGTTTTTATTTTTTAAATCTTTGCTTATTGTTTGGATGTTTATGTTAATACTACATGAAGAATATATTGTCTAAGTGGAACTAAAGTTATTTGGTCGCCATATGTTTCTGAAGTGAGGGTACTAGAAGGTGGCCACTAATGGAGACAAAATTATGAATTTCCCCATCTTTGGCCACATGGCTGGCCAAAACTTTTGTACATAGACGCCCCACTTCTAGTCATTTATCGTATTTTTTTTATTTTTCCTTGGCTTTACATATCAACAAATACATTTTTCATTTTCAGAGATGCAATAAATTGCCTTCACACAAAAGGGAGGTCAGTTTACTTTCCAGCTTTTACCAACGTCATATAAATGTTGATCTCTTTAATTGTAAGTTAAATTCAAGTGAAGTAATAATATTTCATATTTTCCAAACTAAATGAAAACTATTGTTTCTAAAATGTCCAATTTAATTAATAAATTTTGATTACTTTTATTGTATTTTTTGATGGCCAGAACTGGCACACGACCGTGGCCAGAAATGGCACGAATCTGGCCAAAAATGGCACAAACTCCCTTTTTTTTTCTTTTTTATACAGTTATTTTTCTATTGGACGTTCTTTAAAAAAAGGGTTTTCTTAGGCAAGGTTAATACATGTTTAATGACTTTTTACAAGAAATATGTTTGTGATAACAAAAACTATAAGTTAAGAAAGCCTCAAAGTCGACAAAATTCTTAAAGTGGCCACAACCGGGTCACTTACGATACATTTTATACCTATACTTGTGTAGAATGGAAACAAGATAAAAATACGCAAATAAACCCATTACATCTACATAATAATGCCTTGCGGTTATTTGAGAATATTTTATGAAGGAAATTATTATTTGAAATTGCCAGGAATCTGACCTCAACATGTTTGAGGGGAGAGGGAATGATTTGCTTCCGAAGTATTTATGGCTTGAATTTGTGTATCAATGTAAAATTATACGACGATTTATAACGTTTTCTAAACGCCTGTTTCACCACCTTCAGTGCCCGATAAACTTATGTGACAGATATTGCATACAAACTACAAGCTACTGATACATAGCGGGTATCTAGACATTGAGAAACTAGTCCTTAGTTTCTAAATGTATTTTATGGTAGGATGAGAAGTTGATCATAAATACTCATACTAATACAGTTATAGAGAGAGAAACCCAGGAAACTATAAAACTGCGTACCAGTTTGATAACTACGAGCATAATTAGGTACTGCTAAGTTAGTACTTCATTTGAAACTTTAACTTATTCTGTTGAAATACATTTCAAAATGAAAATCGTAATATTTTTTTTGTCACATTCCCTCGCTTAACACTCAACCTTTAACCCTGAATTGAATTGAAATTTCTCCCTTTCAAAGAAAAAGTAAAATATATATACCTATACTAGTCTTACTGCCCCCAGCAATAAATCTGCTGTCGCACTCCGAATTCATATAAACAGTTGTAATAGTAAATCAAGATACAACACCGATTCTCAATTTCATGGCTTTTCGCCAGTAATCTTACCTGGCAACGACTGCTATTTCTATTGGCTGTCGATATTTAACCCACTTTTCATATCTTGCATCAAATACTGAAAGACTCTATGGTTTTTATTCCTATTTGACAGATGTCAATTTTGACAGCTATTTAGAAACTTTTGGTCTATTATGTTGCTAAATGTACAGAATATAAAAAATATAAAACTTAGTTTTCATTAAACTAAATAAAGAGTCATGTTTATCATACTACATAGTATAAAACAAAGTCGCTTTTTCTGTCCCTATGTCCCTTTGTATACTTAAATCTTTAAAACTACGCAACGGATTTTGATGCGGTTTTTTCAATAGATAGAGTGATTCAAGAGGAAGGTTTATATGTATAATACATGCATAATATATCTCCATTGCACCCATGCGAAGCTTGGGCGGGTCGCTAGTGATGAATATTTGAATATTTTCCACAAAAAAGTAAAACTGAGAAACAAAAACGGTCGCTTAGGATATGATTTTCGTCCGGCAATATCCAACAGGGATAATAGAATACAGTAGTAGTGCGGTGACTGGGAAAATAAAAGAGGGGAAATAACGGTACGGAGTTGAAATAGGGGGGAGGAAGAACACGTCCTTGAGGCAAACGTCATGGGATTTCCTGTTTCCTCGCAGATAAGGCAGTGGGAAGCTCGTTGTGCTGTTATTGGCTAACATTCGGCTTTCATAATAGCTGAGCAAACAGGAATAATGCGTGCGTAATGAAAAATAAATGAATGTCGTAGTGGGAGAACAACAATTAGGTTTTTTTTTAATTTTGATTGGTAATTATATAGTTACATATTGTCGTCAGCATTTTTAAGTTTCATAGATAGAGAGCTTTTCTATTATTGACATATTTTCAGGTCTCAAATATTTTTTATTTCAATTTTCAATTTCAGCTATTATCGTCCTACTGTAGGGCAAAGGCCTATTTATATGGTACATAAGGTGAACTTAATGTCATAATTATGGCATCCTCTAACAGTCAATCTATACACCTAAATATCTAGAACAGTTTATTACACTAGAAAACAATTTTCCCTATCTTTCACAGGTTTACGTCGAAAAGTTCGTTCGTTTTCATCGAATCAAATCGATTTATAATCGAGTTTTTAGTAATTAAGTTTCTAAACTTTGACCACGGCTCGTCTAAATGAAAGATTTTAGAACAAATTGATGAACTGTAACTAATATTGTTACTGGTAGAGATTTTACTATCCGAATCGCAAAATTCTAACTGTAGTTGATAACTAAAAGGAAGGTAAACAAAAAAAAAATCGTTTGTTTGTGGTTTTGGGAATTAGAAGGATTCAATCCGTGTTTTAGTTTCTATATCGGATTTAAAATTTACCTACACTTTTCACAGTATGAATTTCATTAGATCCTAATTATTTCTTTTCTTCTCCTCTTTGCTGAATCCATAACATTTATGTCCCTGCCTGGGTCGCGCCAGACTTTAATCTTTCGGGGTTTTCCTGATTGTATCTACTATTGATCCTAGCTTGCAGTAGTTTAGGAGGGTATGGCGGGTTTGGCCCATACAAAAGTCCCCAATTGATACTTTGCAAAAAATCGATCATTTTAATTACATCTCACTCACAGTAACTCCTTTTTTTTTTTTTTTTTTTTGAGGGGGGAAAATCATCCAATGACTTCTCCCGCCTTGGGTGAGGCGGGAGGGAGTGTCAGACTCTTACTGACTAAAAACCACCCCGTTCCTTCTCCTGCCTTAAAGTTTCATTTTTTAAATCAACTGCCACATAAGCCAACCATTTCATCTGATTTCGCGTGTTGTATTACCCGGTTCTGTACGACTGTACCGGACACGGCCTGGCCAGTTTCCTCACACCCTGTGCCGACCACGCTCACAGTTCAGTACGCCATGTTTCAGACCCGATGACTATGTACATCGGCCTGAAAATTCATGAATGAACGCTTTGTACCCTTGTCGTTTGAAATAGGTTAGCTTCGCTTTGAATTTTTTGCGTTTTATTGCAGGAAAAAAAGTGACAGAACAATAGTTTAGTTTTGGCAATATTATTATTATGTGACGCTTGCATGTATGAAAACAATGATCCGGTTTATCCGCCAAAAAAACGTGTATTCGGCAAAAATCGGCTTTAAAATAAAATAAACTATTCACACAAAATACACAAAACAAAACACAATAGCCAGCAAAAAAAAGCAACCAAAACGTAAAAACAATGTTGAAAGTAGCGAAAAATCTGGCTAAATCCTGATTATTCCAGCGCCATCCAGTGCAAACCGGTTCGCGGCGGTACAATCCGCCTGCGGGTCTAATTGGCGGTACGACTCCGGAACTAGATACTCGCCCCTCTTCCGTTTCGCCAGTGGAAGCAGGTTTTGCCGCTAGATACATTATGCTGGGGATAAGCGCATAGCATTCGGAGTGAAATTTGCTATTTAACATTTTGTAACTTTATAGTGACTGTTATTGTTAATTTAGATCTCTATTGAGGAATATGATTAAGGATATGTTTGTCCAAGTTAACTTGTGAACTGACTGTTCCTAAAATGAAATAGAAGTTTGATTTGTACCAGCAGAGTAATTATAACTCATAATATTATTTATTTGCAAAAAATTAACGATAACCTATTCACCAGTTTAACGAATATTTGTTATATAGGAACGACCATTATCAATAAGATGTACCAAAATAACACTACCAATTAACAACATACCAAAAGTTGCCTACTGTTTCAAAATGAAATCTTTATTTTCAAATAAATCAATGGGGCACTTGGAAAGTGAAGAGACTTTCTATACCCTATTTGAGCAAAAACAAGAGCATCTGATACAACCAATCCATCTTCAACAGATAGGAGATCCCGTAACTAAGGACCATACTTTACACAAAAGGACCAAAATTCGTCCTAAATAGATTACAATGTAAACATAAAATTAGTGTTAAGACAAACATCTTTATTCGGAACGGACGCATAAATTATGCGATCCTGTCGCTCTGAGACTAATGGCTGTATTTACGCTGTTGGATGGCGATGAAAACGGGGGAATGTTGTGAATATATTGTGTTATGTAGGTGCCGAATCTATGTATTAATGTTGCGAAATATACAGACAAACAGATATTTTTTTTATTCGCAAAATGTTAATTAAATTTTTCGACTATAATATAGATGCAAAAGTATTATTTTTAGATTATGCGCCTTACAAGAAACAGGCATGAAGCATGTATCTCATAGACGAAAACAAAAATATGCAACTCTAACGAAATCTGAAAAAGTGATTTAATCGTTCAATAAAAGTCCTCATTTTTAAAAGGCCGAATGTCCTGTTCACATGACCTTTAGATTAGGTATGTAGAATTTCAGAAAGTTACAAGAAACAGGCATGAAGCATGTATCTCATAGACGAAAACAAAAATATGCAACTTAAATATGTCTGTAGCCAATGCCAATCGCTTACCATCAAGCTATCTAGTTGACCATTTACCCTCTACGGTATTTTGGAATAACAACTAAACTACGAACTCCACAGAAAACTAATCTTCAAGCTTCAAGTTAGGCTTAACTAAAACTCACAGACAATACCTAAATAGGACAAAGTTCACGACCTTGTTTTCCCGATCAGACATGGCATTTGGGCATTTGGTAATAAAGTACAATCATTAAATGGCCAATAAAGTATACTAATATCTGTTAAAAGATCTGCCCGATACAGATCCATTAATGAAAGTTTATTGACTAGTGGAAACAAATTACTTTATCCAACTGATGCAATCAATCAAGAATGGGGACAAAGAGATAGAATTTGGAGAGAGAAGAGGACACAGACCAATATGTACAATGGTGATCACATGTACCTGACCAGTACTGATTTAATGTTTGCTTGTACCTGATGAGACCGCTTTCTAATATCGTCTCATGACCTTGAATTGATGAATGAATAACTGACTAAGGGATTACACGTGTTGCGTCATTAAACTACGCGGTTATCGTTTTTTTTAGGTTAGATGAGACATTAATAGCAAAATAAAATTTTAAAATGATCAAGCGGATCTGTCCTCTACTGTACACACTTCACATCAGGTTATGCAACACTAGCACAAAGTGGCTGCAGCCCCAGAGCATAATACAACGCCTGAGATTATGTTAACCCTAATCATATACCTTTTAAATCGGTGCCAATAGCATCTCAGCATGCTCTACAAATGGCCTTAAGATTAATAATGATGATCACTAACCCAATTTCCAATGCAGATTAAAACCTTAGGCGAACAACACAGCTGTTAGCTGGTTAAAGCCGGCTAACAAGTAAAAGTTTCGAACTTCAAACGAATTGTTTAGTCGTTAGTTCACCGCACATTTACCAGAAAACATTCAGGATAGTCTTTTATTTAACATTCTACTCTTAATTAAAAAAGCAGATTACATACATACATACATACATAACCTCATGCTTGTCTCCCTAGGGTAGACAGAGAATATGGAACGCCAATTGCTGCTTTTTTTCTTTATGGTATAAGCCGGTAACCTGATGGTAAGCAATCACCGTGGCTCATGGACACCCAAAACACCAGAGGCGTAACAAGTGCGTTGCCGGCTTTTTGGTGGTTAGGAATTTTAGGATTATTGGGCAATCGGGGATAAGGAAGATTGAGAAGGGCGGTAATTGGGCCTCAGGTAACCTCACTTACACAACGAACACAAGCGTTGTTTCACGACGGTTTTTTGTGAGGCTACATAAAAAAAAACCCATAAAAGCAGTTTTCATGAAACTCCCATTAGAGTCCGAGAAAGAACATGATATTTTTAGCTTATAAACCACTCAGATAAATCTCTTAAAACTACAAAGGCCATATAACCACTCAAAAACATTCAGCCCTTATTCAAACAAAAAAAATCGTAATAACATAAAGAAAATTGGAGAGCAAAGAGCACAAAAAAAAACACGAATCACAAAAAGGGACCTCACTCACTTCAAAGACTTGTGAAACTACGTTAAAAAATAAATAAAAATATACGTTGATTGCGTTCGCGAACTACATAAGTACTCCTTTTACTAGAATCCATTTCATCTAAACTTTTCAACTTCATGAGAAAAACAAACCAAGCAAAAGGTAGTTTAATCTTTCTTATTTATTTTTCAAAAGAAGACAAATAAAACTCCTTGCGATAAAGTGTTCGCTGGTAATAATAAATTGAATTCAACTACATGAGAAAGAATTAGTTCTTGGGTTACTTTTGATTAAAATTTTATATTTTTGTAATAGTAATAACTTTAGTGAAACAAACTAAATTAACAAAAAGCACGGTTTACTCACGTACATTCATTGAGAAAATCTCTACTAGTTTCGAGTCACAGAAGGACTAGAGATTAGCGCGTTCAAACAAACTCTTAAACTTTATATATTAGTAAATAGATTAACTATTGTGTTAAATAAATAGTACTGTTACTGTGGGGCCACACTAACGTTTAACGTCAATGCCTATAATCGCGATTATGGTAATTAATGGCATTTCCCATTAATGTGGCATATATGTTATGTTTCAGTGCATGTTGTGACACCTTAAAATGTTGTGCATTTAAATTAATTATAACATAAGTGTTTAGATGTAAGTTGTAATGTAACAGCTACTGGTTGTCCAAATAAATAAATAAAATAAATAAATAAATGTGGCCCCAACATTAAAAACAGGCCATAAGTTTTTTTAACACAACTAAACAGTAACTAAGAACCAACCCCTTTTTTCCCGTTAATGTGGTCCCAACATTAAAAACAGCCCATAAGTTTTTTAAACAGTATCTTAGAACCAACCTCTTCTTCCGATTTTCCGAAAATATAAAAAGCGGGCTTACCACAAAGTTACCGAGTACAATACCCAATCAAAGACAGATTTGCAAGGTTCATTTCGGGACAAAAGGACCGGAATTAGGGAGTTTCGATTGGAGCCTCCCTAGCCGATCCAGGGTCATCCGATAGCCTTTTGTTTTATTGAATTAGGGCCCAAATGTATGGAGATTGGTTTTTAAAAGTCGGTTAGCACTGTGCCCAGGTATTGTTCTCTAATATTCATTAATTTTGTACAGTTGGTGCGATTAGATTTGGATTAGTCAGCTGTTGGATAAAATCTTCATTAGAAAGTTTAAAAAAATTACTACCTTAGAAATATCTACTTCTACAGTCAATGCTACTTATAAATATGAGTCAATAACATAACTTAAATCAAACCGATACGTAAGTGACTGTCGTACTTAGAGATATTTAATGATAACTTAAACTATTAGTAAAGATTTTAATTCTGAAAACAATTGCTTAGGACTGAGTTACGGAGCTGAGAACTACCTAGCGGGTTTACCGAGGCTCCCGCTCGAAAAGCAGGAGTAGGAACGGGATTGTTTTTAATTTGTAAGAGGCTGAAACTCTTTTAAAATCTACCTTAAAAAAAGGACTGGGTTAAGTAACCATTACTTGTAAATGACTCTGAGTACAACAGTAAGCCATTAAACATAATAAATGTAACACCACAATAATAACTACCCATAATTGTATCTAAGTATTCATCCATTGCTTCCAACAATAACAGATAAACATTAAAACTGTTTATTCCTCTCCCCATTTCCTTAATGAAGTCCATTTCACAATTTAATTCGTTTAAATAGAAATAAGTACTACGGCAGTTCATTTTGAGCTAGATCACGCCCCTGTGCCAAGCAAAAGTAATAAATGGCGCAGCCTTACAAACCACTTGGAGGACAACCGACTTACTAGGGAATGGCTTTAGTAAATTTAACAAGAATGTATTGTGTTTATTATCATGAACGTTGAAGGTTATATTGGGGAGCAATTTTATTCTTCCTTTAACTTTACAGTCAATATTTCAATACTTGAGATCTAATGTGTGTTTGGAAAAATCAAAACCTAATTAAATACAACCTCCACCTTAAACCGCAGGAGTAGGAACGGGGTGGATTTTATTCAGTAAAAGTCTGACACTCCCTCTTGCCTCGCCCAAGGCGGGAAGAGATACTGGATTATTTGCTCCCCTCAACAAAAAGCTGCAGATGATGATCAGGGTTCCAACGTAAAACAGGAGGAATGGGATGGTTTTTAGTCAGAAAGAGTCTCACACTCTTTCTCAGCTCACTCAAAGCGTCAGAAATCATGATTAAAAATCAAATCAAAAAGCAAATCATACAATGATCATTGTATGATTTGCTCTATATAAATCATATCTATCTAAATCATACAATGATCATTGTATGATTTGCTCCCTCAAAAAAAACTCTACAGGTGTCTATACTTTAAAGAACTGAAACTGAGAATTAGCACCAACACTACACATATCCTTTCTTACACGATAAATAATATAATCAGCCAGTAGCTTGAATGCAGCTTACTTTCTTTGTAATCACAGAGTAACTTCTTCCTTAGATCATAATAATTTCAACAAAAATTGAGAACAACATCGAACATACGCTATTAAAATCAGTGAGAGGGCTTATCGTGGTCCTCCAATTTGCCTCAACTTTGTTCCTCACCGAAATGAATGTTATGAACTTGAAGATTTCTTGTTTCCTTTGTAAATTGAAAGTAGTCTTAATCGGCTTTGTCATTATTTTCCTTGCAAAGTTAAAAAGATGTTATTTATGTCTTTATTATATTTTTGTTTACTTCAATATTTTGGGTTTCAACAATTTTGTTGGTTCATTTTTAAGTCTGTCTGATAGACAGGAAGACGTTATGACGTGAGAGCCCAGAGAGAGTGCATGAGACGCACTCTTAGAGTCGAAACCTACCAATGGCAAGTACCAATATGACTTTTTCCGAGTTGTACCTATGTACTTTCTAAGATTATTTAGACACCACTGACAAACGGTAAAGGAAAACATAGCGAGGAAACGTGGTTTTATCATTTCTAAAATTATAAGTTTGAATATTTGAAATTATCTTTTATCTTAATATTCAAATTTTATTATAAATGGTATGTAATTGTATGTAGGTCCTAGGTACCTAGTCTATTATTATCTGATAACAGATTGAAATCATTCGTATTCCTCTAGAATCATTACATTACAGAATGTTACTAATCATATTATAAAACATATTGCGAAAATTTCAGAAAACCTGACACATACATTTTACAGCCACATTTTATGATGCACGGGATGTTTCATATTTTAATTACCTACTACAGAGATAATAAAATATGGAATGCAGTCAAAAAACTTTCTTGAATACTGTTGTAGCTCGCAATATTTCGAAACTATTTTCTGTTTATGATAGTGGCAATGCGAAGAATGGCGCAATTTATTTTATTTGCCAAATTTTGTATAGTTTGGATGTTTTACTGTATACTATTCTACACAATTATCTATATCTGTGTATTTCATCTAGAATCTAGATTCTATAAGCCGTTTTTTTACGGTACAAACATACAAATACTGCTTCAACACCACGCTGTTTATCCTTGAAGGGGTAGGCAGAGGTGTTATAAGTCCCACGTAATAGGTGGTGAGCCTATTGCCATATACAGGGCGCAATTCCAGATTCCGTACTAATACTGAGAAATTTTCGAAAAACCGAAAAATGCCCCGTTGTATTTTTGCCCGACCCAGGAATCGAACCCAAGACCCCTTGTCCGGTAGCCGCACTTGTGACCACTCGACCAACGAGGCAGTCGTTACATACAAACACATATTAAACTTCATGCGTTTATAAGCTCTTATTATTAAAACAGGACCAAAAGTAAGACCCTACATGATAAAAAAAGGGGAAAAATTGGAAATGACGCAACTAAATCCTTTATAATAAAGGTCACAGACGCCCACAATACATAAAGAGGTCGCTAATCCTACCGACCTTTTCAAAAGACATTCCCAGTTCATATAATTAGATTTAAAGATTATTTTCATTCAAAAAGACGAAAGCGGACTTAAGAAGCCATTGTGATTCCTATTATAGATTAAATTTAGGGTCCCTTAGACTTCTAGGTTAGTTTCTAGGTCAGCCTATGTCTGTCTTATTCCCGAGAGTAATTGTTCAGAAAGTTTCAGTTTAATAAGTCGGTGTTCAATATTTTAACCAAAATCTTGACTATTCAAATAGGTATATAAAACATTTCTTAATAAAAACTTTTTTCAAAAATTGTTGATATTTTTTATGAAACTACAACAGTTTCAAAAAGCAATTTACCTAATTACAACCTTAATTTGTTACGTGCAAAGTTGAAAATCACCTACTTACATATAAAGTCTGTTAGTATGTTAGGTGCTTATACCACAAGTATGACAACGATCAAGATAATCCTCTTAATGAGAGCACCTAATCTTCACACTGAAGCACCCTCGTTGCTCGACTCAAGATGTCATGCAGGCTATTCATCGCTACAATTGTGCTGGGACAATATGAAGTGGGGCGAACAAATGCAGCAATGTAGAGTGGACTTAGGTAATTGATCGCTGACTTATTGTATTGTTAACTATGGACATTAATGTAGGTACGATTGGAATGATTTATTAAAGTTATTATTAGTACTACTCATGACTGTAATCTGAGAGGGCCAGTGGTTGAAATAGTGCATTTTAAAGTGTGGATGAGTCATGTTCCGGCACGAATGGGCTGGCGACCAGAGTGATATCGAGGTTTCACAAGAACCCGACGTGAAGCAACGCTTCGAGTGAGGTTACCGGAGGCTCAATTACTCTAATTTTCCCAATCCCCTAACAACACTTAAATTCCTAAACCCCGCACTTGTAACGCCTCTGATGTTTCGGGTGTCCATGGGCAGCGGCAAATCCTTACCATCAGGTGATTCGTCTGCTCATTTACCAGCTTATACCATAAAGAAAAGATGACAAGAATGTTTTCAAACATGTTTTCAGTTACAGTCTCTGAAAATAAAGACTAAATCACAAAAAATAGCGATGTTAAATTCTTGGAGTTGAATTACTCATATTCACTTAGTCGGCAAAAATTGTATAACTTGAATTACTTGGTAATTGAACTAGGCACCAAAAATATGTTGGGAATGTGAATACCTTGAGTCTTAAATAAATGGAACCCAAGACTCGCTACACGTGCAAGTCAAAAACGTACTAAATATCTCCATATCTGATATACTGAGTACAAGATATCAATGTGTTGATATTTCCAAGCGAAAAATGTTAGCTACATTCAACTGCATTTCGTTGAATTCTGCATTTTAAAAGTCCTTACATATTTCAATCGACGATGTATCTAGAATTTCACTGTTGAATACAGAGAGGTAGAGTTATTTAGAATACATTCAGTAGAATTGTAAATATGGAATCTGTATTCATATCTTGGAATTTCATAAATATTCGTAAGAGGAAAACTCACAATTAACACAAAGGAATAACTGCCGTATTTAGAGACATTTAATGATTACTTAAACTATTCCTTAGAAACGATTTCGTTCCGAAAACAATTGCTAAGGACTGGGTTAAATAACGATGAAATTTTTACAACGACGATTGGGCAATAGACACAACTCTGCCTACAAAATATTATATTATACTAGCCTCTGCCAGCAGCTTTGCCTGCGTTTCCGTAGAATAAAAAGTTAATCCTCACCTAAGTCAACTCATACCCTGTCTGTATAACAAATTTCATCAAAATCCATTCAATAGTTTCAGAGTGTTTAACGGACAAACAACGAAACATCCAAATATCCAAATTTTCACATTTGTAATATTAGTGTGATTATGATATAAGCGGTATGAGCAGTGCTCTTAGTATGAGTTTGCTTGCACGTTGGACGCGCTGATCGGCTGGCTTGAATAAACTAACCAATCAGAGCACGTTTACTTTAAAACGTAAAGCAAACTCGTACTAAGGGTACAAAAAACTCAATAAAACATACTAAAACGCCATGTAGATATAAAACAATATTCCCTGTAAAGCTAAACCTCAGTACGTACGTTATCACGGCCACTTGTTGCTACGCAACGAGCCGAGTGCACCACGCATGCGCTCTACTCCCCGCTCAATCCTAATGAAACTTGCTTTATTCTTTTCTGTCTCTGCGTTAAATTATGTACTTAGGTAACATCAGGACAGTTTTCTTTTGAAAGAGAGTATGTATTGTATATCGTCACGCCTTTATCCACGAAGGGGTAGGCAGTGATGCACATTTTGGCAAGTAATGCCACTTTACAATGTACCTATACCCACATTTGACAATTTTTGTTGTAAGTCTGTAAGTTATCTCAGTTGCAGCTAATTATAATGTGTCAGAAATGTCAATTGACATAATAGAATCAGGCGTTACTTTGCGTAAAATTTTTGCATTCACATGTTAAAAAATGCATCTATAAGCGGAATTAAAACTAAAAATCGAATGTATTGTGAATGTCAATTAACTTATTCCATTTTCATTCATTCATTTTTCACAAGATTATCAATCAACTTCTAACAAAATTAATCCCAAATCAATAAGCCAATAACGCTCCTCAAAAGCCAAAAATAGAACATCATAGCCAAACAAAACACAGACTACTTTAGGTAACCTAACCTAGTGCCTGATCGTGACTATAAACTATTCCCCATCTTTATTTTTACGAGTTTAGGTCACGACCTCTAGCACTAAAAGAGCTGTACTAAGGATACCTAAGTTAATGGTTTCAGTAATGTCCTGTAATGATTGTAACCGCCTGCTTGAAACGACTCTTAACTTGAACTATTACTCATCGCTTAGAATCCATTTTTAGAAGTTGAATTTTATTTCTTTTTCAATTGGGGATTGGCATTTTATTGGACATTAAGATATTTATTACGAAAGTAAATTATGTATCTACTATCTTCACTGTTATCATTATAATCATCTTCTTATCTGAAAAGGGTAGACAGAAGCCCATGTAAATATGTGTTAATGTTATGTTTTCTCCCAGTTGTGTAGTCTCTTCTATGCCTTTAGGTTTTTCATTCTGTCTTTTGCATTAAATTCACCGCAGAAGTGGAAACTGTCGTTCTTTTTTTATCTAATAGTATATATTTCGAGTTATTTCATTGCGGGATCTAAGACATTTATTCATGTCCCTGCGACGCGCCGGACTTCAATGTTGCTGTATTTTCTTGGTTGTATTTACTGTAGATCCTGGCTTACAGGAATTGCATACACTGACTATATACGCATATATGCTAAGCTATATACACCAGATATCATTCACCAACAAAACTTCACTTATTTTAATACAAAATAATAATTTCACACCTATTTTTCTAATTCAAAAGTGATAATTTTGTACAGCAAATTATTAAATGGAAGTTCTAATCTAGTAAACTCATTACAAAACATTGACCGACTTGACAGGAGCATCGAGTTCCAATGTTTACGGAGCCATGATTAATTACCTCATGACGGCAACCGTTGTGTTCTCATATTAACTAACTGCCTGACTGATTACTGCTATCACTGAACTCATTTGTAGTCTGGGGACTGACTATGCCTAAATATAGCGTAAACGCATCTTTTCGCCACACAAATACCTGTTAGATTTACTGATATTCTTTTTTAAACGTTGCCCAACGCTCGGATTTTCTCCTGTGTTTACAAACATACAAGATCGCATACACATGACACCCAAATCCGAAACAACAATATAGGGATCACATAAAGAGTTGCTACGTGCGGGAATCAAACTCGTTACACATTGCGTAACAGCCGATTGCCCAGCCACCGCGTCAATCCTGCAGTCAGTACATAACTTAAACGATTGGTACATTATTTAGCTGCTTAAAAAGTTTGAAGCGTATAGGCTCTTTTGAGGGAGGAAATCATCTAATGATATCTCCTCCTGGGTGAGGGAATGTCAGACTCTTACTAACTAGAAACCACCTCGTTTATTCCGCAGAAAATAGGCTCCTTGAAAAGTGTACATATAGAAACACTAATAGATTTTTTGCGTGTTATACACAGTCACACGTTCTTGTTCGAAAATCAATTTACACAGTTTAAGTCTGCCTATCCGTTAGTGTCGTGATTAATAGACATCATATTACATATACATAGCGTTTAGGTAATAATTATTAATTCCAGTAACATCAAGACCTCTCAGTGCTCAGCAAAGCTAATCAGTGCACTTGCATCAAATACGATTACCACCTCAAAAGCGAGATTGGTTAAAGCTAATCGCCTCGTCTTGCACCTCATAAAGGCAACAAGATATTCATAGCGAATTATGCTCTATCTCGAATTGCAGAGGTTATAGTTTCGGTTAACGGCTTATACACTGGTACATATTATTTGATTTGAACTGTATGCTTATTTGATTGAATTCACACACACACATAGGTATCCAAAGCCAATGTGAAGTGTGAATATTTCGATATTTTTGAAATTATAGGTTTTCTAGTGATTTGAGAAACGAACAATACATAATTACGGCCAGTATTAATAACTTATTTTTTGGTTCATTTGACTGGTCGAAACGGGTTCAATTAACATATTATGTTTTATCGTATGCGTGCTATGAGTGTACGCTATAGATCGTCGCGAGTAGTGTAGCTAGTAGCTATGTCCATTCATAGCACATCATACTCGCACAGCTACATAGCTTAGTATCAGTAGAAACAGTCACATAGTTTCACAGGTTAGGTATTACATCTTCGCAGCATATAGCACATCTCTGGTAAAAAAAAATACCCTTAAACTGTACAATATCTAAAATCTAACTGTGACACTAAAGAAATAAACAATAGCATGAGAGATGTTAATCTCTCCCAAGGGGAAAAAAATACAGCAACAAACAAATTCCAGATTTTTCATGTCATGTCAATGGGATTTTTAATGGTCGTAATGACTCGTTTATGGTGTCATACTGTGGTCAGTGTCATTTTATGATGACCATCAATGAACACAGGGATGTTGGCACTGTGGACACGCAACAGGTGTTATGATTTCGGGAGTGCCATTGTTATGGGGGAATAAATCAATTTCACAGTGATATACTTCGAATGGACGGAGAATATAACTTCGTATCAGCTAATAAAGGAAGGGATGAGTGGAACGCACTTGTTCTGCTTCGTTTGTTACTTTTGACGCCATTCTTATTGACTTTGTTATCTTTTCGGGTGTTGAAAAAGCCAACTAAGATACTATAATACCTTCTCATTTCGACACCAGCAATTTATACTACGCTAACTCCAAAAAGCGTACTTTACAGTACACTCAGGCGTAGGTTTTGAATTTTCATCTTTAATGTACTTCGATGAAGGCTTGTTAGGGTATCTTAGAATATTATCGATCTCCCATACCGATGGAACAGTAAATAATTTCTTTTTATTCCCTTCAATCGTTTGAATTATTTTAAATGGCATTCTGAAATAAAAATTTCATCAAATGAATAATAATACTCGTAAATCGGTAATACGATACATAGATTCTTAATTGCATCAGCAACAAACAAACTCAAGCTGTTTTCAATGGATGTAAAAGAGAAGACACTAGAAGAAAAAATTGATAGTGTGTAATTGACCTTGTCAAAGGTTGGAGTGATTGTTTAGTAATGTTTTGCAACATAGCATTTTCGATCATAATTTTTTATATTAAACTACTAAATAAATAACAATCTACATAGTAAAGCTGGAAACTGCTTATTCATATAAAATGAATAAGCAGTTTCCAGCTTTACTACTATTTAAATGGTTTTCAATAATTTGTCAAAGAACCCTAATGTGGTTTGTACGTTATAGCTACTACTACTAATAATGTCTTAATTCTAATAAATCTCATTGACTAAGAGTATTGTTACACTGGTATATCTACCAAAGCCTGCACAATATTCTTGACTACAGATATTGTGTCGCAACGAGCGCTATAAATGAGTTAATAGAGTATTTTAACATTAAAGCGGGCTCGCCATTTTTTTTGTAATACATAACATTACAAACAAATAGGTATATACAAAATGTATCATAAAAATACTAAATAATATATATTTTAAAGGTGGTAAAATGAATGATACTCTCATAATACATTTCAATACTTACGAATCTCACATACTTTATCATGTTCGGTTAAAAAATTTAAAGCAATTTTTATTATTCTTTGTCACATTTCTTTAAAATAGTTGATAAATCCCAGGCGCGTGAAAAATGAGATGAGAAATATGGTATACACTTACCGTAAATTCACAAGGGCAGGAATAATTCACAATACACAAAAGACGCAGACGTAACTTTAAATAAAATTTATATTTAGGTATACTTAATAAAATGGACACCATAATATTTCGATATCTAAACTTTACGCGGATAAGTATTTAACCTATTAAAATTTAACGTTCTTCTTTGTGTCGTACACTAAAAACTATACACTGGAGTTAACAAAGTATCAATAAAGCAGTGACAGCTTTATCTGAAAGCATTATAAATCCTTTTTATAACCCAAGGTGTCAACTAACTGTTTTAAATAACCATAATAACACTCTTATGTATGTTATTGACTATATTCGACTCTTAATTGCAGGCACATTGCTGCTAGTATAACACCATTCTATACACTTTATATTACTCTTGCCTGTAAAATCGTGGGCCTCTTTTGAGGTTACAAGTGTGTTAGAGAATGCTGTAACTCACTACTAAAGGACTGCATTAACACTATTAACTTCGGCTATAGTCTCTATACAGGTTCTATATAGCTTATTTTAACTCTTAAGTGCTGGTTGGGAAACGCACTAAACTACGCTACTTATAAGTTAGTGCAGTGTTGCACGGATTTTGACCAAAGTGATCCTCGCGCACACTCCGCTAATAATAGTTGGCGTAATATAAATCGAATGATTTCAAAAAGTACCTTTACTTAGCGTTTTATAAGATTTGTAACTTTCTTATTTTTGCATATTTCTTCTCAATTTTTTTTTATGACGTATGTAAACACACATTTTAAGCAACTTGGCGTAAAAAAACGTTTTTTCCAAATTTCGAGTTAGCGTAGTATAAATTGCTGGTGTCGATTTGATAGAGCCTAAGCAACCACACTTCGCCCAATCAAAATCAAATTCTAATTATACTTAACACATAAAACGCCGTGGTGGTCACCGGTGACCGACGTTAGCGGAGGATTTGCCTTCAACAGTTTTCTATTGGCAGTCAAAAACTTAATGTCAAAATATTTATGTGATACAATTGGCACATTTATGGTACAGTTACCTTTAACCGACGAGCATGCATAAAAAGACAGATGACTGTTAATGAAGCGAAAGAGGTATGTAAGAATCGTAGCAATTCGATTTGAATCGGCGTTCCATTGGCCCTGCCTATCTCCATGGGAGATATGCGTGAGGTTATGTATGTATGTATGTATGTAGGAACAATTGGCCTTCACATATTCCCTTTCTAATTAACATACACAATTCAAATATACTTTATGATCTATTACGAACACCATACAAAGGCTTAATAAATGACATTGTCACGTAGTCACATATTTTCGCACTGGCAATACCAGTACTAATCAGGCGACAGTGACGTCATCATGCAATATGGCGCCGGCGAACGAGGACATAATCGACGAGAGGTGGCCGTCACGGGATGACGGAATACTGGGTTATTTAGTTCATGTTTGGTGTTTGGATATTGTTGTAAGTTGTTATTATAGGAAATATGTATGAAACAAGAAATCGTTTATGTTTATTAGGTAGAAGATATTCATTGTTTTGTCTGGAATATAATACTTAAAGGCACATCTTTAAATTAATTGGGTAAAGTACACAATTGTATAATATGGATCACCCATTTTTCACTAGTCTAAAGAAATCACAGTATTAAAGGTTTATTGAAGATTAACTAAAAACAACAGTTTACTCACTTAATAACTCAGTAGACTGCGCGATGAAGAGTCCCTCTGTGACTCGAAACTAGTAGAGCCTTTCTCAATGTATTTAAGTGAGTAAAACGTTGTTTTTAGTTAAGTTAGTTTATCACAGAGTTATGCTATCTGATTTCTATCTTTGTAATCCCTCAATCGACACCCAAGGAAAGAATAGGGGTGGTGCTAATACATATATCTAACTCTACCGTCACCTTACGTCCTTCATGAGTCTTTCATATCAGTGACAATAATCGTTAAAACATTGTTCCCACAAGTTTCTAACGTAAAACTCGCCTATTTGTTCCTATATGGAACAAATTATATTTAATTAAGAGCATAAATTAACATTTCCCCCATTCCCCTCATAGCGGCACATCAGCTAATTAATTTCTTTGTTTTCAAACACAATCTTGTTTAATTGTTTACCAGTTTCGCGATGTAAATAATTCTGTAAACATTTCAGGGGATATTATTTAGATATGCTTGTATAGTCGACTCTCGATAATTCGAACGATTGCGAAAGTTAACACTAGGTCCCTTTTTTTATAAATCCAATAACTTCTCCCGCCTTGGGCAAGGCAAGAGGGAGTGTCAGACTCTTACTGGCTAAAAACCACCCCGTTCCAACTCCTGTTCTACGACCAGAGCCCCGGTAAACCCGCTAACAGTCCGCAGTAAGATTCATCCTTGAATAAAATACAAAAACAACTTTAAACTAAAAATTATCATAAAAATAAAATTGTGGAAGATAATTCGCAAAATATTCGAGGCACGACCACATTGCACAGGAGACCCGTATTTCACTCAAGTCTAAACAGTCCCATAGCGATCATTTGTAAAAAGTACGTGCCTACCTACCCCTCAGTACCTGGGCATTCACATTTAATTATAGCCAACTTTTAATTTACCCATTTCCATGAAATAAAAGAACCTTTGAGTAATTAAGGGTAGAACGTTTCTATTAATTACGTTTATTAAGTTTTATTCATTTTTTGGGGGCGAATGGGCCGGCTCGACCGGAGTGATACCACGGCCTCACAGAAAACCGGCCTGAAACAACGCTTGCGTTACCGGGGACCCAATTACCCTCATCCCCAATCTTTTCAATCCCCGATTTCCCAACAACTCTTAAATTTCTAACCCCCAAAACGACGGCAACGCACTTGTAACGCTTCTGGTGTTTCGGTTGTTGCCATGGGCGGCGGCTATTGCTTACCATCAGGTGATCCGTGTGCTCGTTTACCGGATAATATCAAGAAAAAAAATTCTTCGTCCTTAAAGTAACCGCTATTCGATACTTTTTACGTGACAATTGATATCTAGTTTAGTGACAGACGAATGTTAATCGACAAGAATGAAAAATAACAAAAAACAACACCCAGGTAATTTGATTTTACAAACAAAACTAAACCCGGAGATTTGTTTAGCAATCTCAAAAAAAAAAAACAAACGTATACACCCACCGCACAAACGCGAAACAAACGAAAATACGCTTTAAATCAAAACCTTTTTATCCATCATACCATCTGTCATCCCCGACATTGATAAACAACCCGAAAAAAAAATTATGAAATATTCAAACAGATACGCTAAAATAAATAAAAATAAAAAGGGTTTAAAGGGACGTATCCAAATCCTTGTTCTCTGAAGTATTTGAACCAACAAACCTTTGTACACACAGTGCCACATCAAGCTGAACAAACCAGTATAAACTGACCATTGAATATATAGAAAGGTCTTACAAAGCGAGTCCATGATAAACTGGTTGTGTTAAAGTTGATGTGTAGTCGAGTATACAAATGTGGGACACATTGTCCGCATAAATAATGAATGGAGTGCGAAGCGCTGCCCACAGAGGTCGCTAGCAAACAAGTCGGTACTTGTCACCACAACTTCGGACTCTTGTTCATACTTTTCCACCGCCATCAACCTTGATCTAGTTGTCGTAAGTTTTCAGACTGCTGTCGTGAGATAAACATAGTCTTCATGTATATTTTTCAGAGGCAGTATTTTATAGTTTGAATAGTATAAAGAATATATATGGTGAGTGTTATTTAGTGACCGATATTTAAACACGTGATTGTACTCGTGATAACAAATTTTTTTATAAAAAAAGTTTCCTTGGGAAAGTTGTTTGTAATCATAAGTACAATCACGTGTTTAAATTTCGGACACTAATAACTAATCACTCTATATATGATTAGGTATGTGTTTATGTGCATAAAGTTTTTAATAAAATCACAATCACTAATGATAATATAGCCATAAAGCCTCTTCATACAGATAACAGACGTACAAGGTATTTACCTAATTATTATAATATTGTTAAAAGTTACAATGAAAACAAAATCCATTAAATAAATTACTATTAATACAATTTTCACGAATTTTCTTTGTAGTCGTGTCGTAAAGCAATCACATCAATCAATCAATTCACTGTTTAAATAAAAAGACTAAAGAAGAAGAAAAACTAAAAAGACAAAAAATAAAACACAAGTAAAATACACATTGAAAATTATTCCAACGATTTATCACTGCGCAACAAAAATTTTAAATTAATTCAGTTTTCTGTTATTTTTTTAAGTTAAGCATTGTACGTCGACGAGACGTATGTTTGTGGTGTAGTGAAAAATTGTAAGATATTAAACATGTGCTGTGGTAACCTCAGTGAGTACATTAGTACGTGGAGTCGCTATTTACATGGTAACTGGGTGTTTATTCGGGACGGCACGGAGCGAGAGCTTGGAGAGTACTCGGGATATGGTACAAGTTAGAAGCAGATAGCGATTAACACTAAAACGTCATTATTCATACTTTGACTATACATTGGATAGCGTCGTCTATTTATAAGAAGGTTTTTCGTAATCTTTATACTTCGCAGACCGGGGTTTAAAAATTTCAGGTTTATCTCGGAGCACTACAACTTTTGCAAAGATCTTCTATCAAATGTAATAATAGTAATGTAGTGGTCTCTTGGTGTCACAAGAGCAAATGTCCCTGTAGGAGCATCTAAGGGTGGTAACAGATACTTTCTGCATTGTCATTACCAGCCGACTTAATTACCTACTTTATTAGGTACGCTTTTCGTTTATTAACACACTAGCTTTTGACAGCGACTTTTCTCGCTTTTCCGACCCAATTCAGCTCAGTCATTTTCTGTTTGTAGGTATGTCAAATTAAGTCAAATTTCATCAAAATCCGTTGAGTAGTTTCACCGTGATTACCGGACAAACATCCAAACAAAGAAAATGTCACATTCATAATATTAGTGTGACGTGATGAATCAAAATCGCTAAATCTTATAACTTGTACCATGCAACAAGGGTAGATAGGAAGGGGGTCGCGGCCGGCGCCAGATCGGCGCGTCGCCACGAAAAAACATTGCCTCCTAACTGAACAAGATTGTAAAACGCAATGGGAATAATTGTCACGCCTGTAAAGCTGGCCTGTTTCGAACTGTGTTTTGTTTCAATTTAGGTTTTTGGCTGTCTTTGTTTCTTAATTGGCGGCTGATGATATGTCTCTGTTTAATTAGTTCTAATGCGTTTTTCTGATTGTTTCGTGTGACATTGGGCACCGACTGTGGAATGTACAAAAATCTCTAGGTTCAGTCCCGAAACTTAGCTATTATCAAGGGCTTAAATAGGGTGGGTAGGGCTCACCCTTGAAAATAGCTTAAAGTCAATACGTACAAACACATATATCCTTATTGTATTATATCGAAGAAATCCATGTTAGTTAACTTTGATAAAACCGACAAAACTTTTTTTTTAAATCTTTGCCCTACTTTAGGATTTTCTCCTGTGTCGTGGGTGCATAAAACTTTGCCCTACTTTAGGATTTTCTCTTGTGTTGTAGGTGCATTTACAAACATACAATTTCACATGCACATGACACCCAGACCCGAAACAACAATTTCTGGATTACACAAAGAGTTGTTTAGTGCGGGAATCGAACCCGCGACACGTTGCATGGCAGCCAGTTGCCCAGCCACCACGCCAACCGTGCGGTCTGATTGTTTTTTTAATTTATCCATTGCAGTTCTCAACCTAGTTGATAAAAAAAAACTTTTCTTTTCAGTATTATAGACTACAATTATTACTGTTATACTTAAGTATCAAACAACTTAACTAATGAATAAACATTTTTTGTTTCATGTACGTTCCGGTAAAAACAGGTAAGTGAAATAAACTAAAGCACAAATCCTTTTCCTATAGACATGTTGTACAAAGCACAGACGCCAGCATATCAAACTACACACAACTATCAATAGATTTTCAACTTTATTCTTAACAAAATAAAGCTGAAAATGTATTGTAGAAATTGGAAAGATTATTGTATTTTGATATGCTGGTGTCTATCTATACATACATAGTGACATTTCACCGACTTTCTAGCAAAGTGCATGTACCTATGAAACTTTACACGTGTTTGTGGTTTCAAAGATAAAATTAAACGTCATCTTGTCGTAAAATCTTCTAGACAGTCCGCATTTACAGCCTTTCAACTGTAGTGCACTTTATTTTGGTGATTTCAACGTACATTGCTTGTTTTGTTAGTAAACTTTTATTGACGTGTCTTAGAGACCAGGCAATGGACGATGAAATCAAGAAAATGTTTTAGTTAATGTCTTTGATGCCACAGATTAAGTATTAATTACTTGTAGGATACACTAGACATTTTTACCTACATAGAGTAGTCTACAAAATAACAAAACTCAAATCTTAAATACTACCTAAATATAACTACTAAAAATAGCTTTAGGATAATTTAGAAACTAAACTAAAATAAATATTAGTGGGCGATGAATCGCTATAACAAAATTTTAATAGATTATTTTCATTATTTCAGAACGGGTCACATTTAAACCAGAGAGTAAGTTAAAGGTTTTTAAAACCAAATATTTGTGTTTAGAAAGCCTTCGGCTAGTTTGGTAACAGAAAATCCGTCAGCTTATGCTATTCCAACCTCTTTTATTTTATACTCTTTGGTCACTGTATTCTGTTTTATTTTTCTGTTGTTCGATTTTCAAATTTTTGTTACTCCAAAAAATGCCAAGATGGCGGATTTTCTAGAACGATCCGAACGAAGCCAAAGCTTACTTCGCTAGAATAGAAACACTAATGCTTTCATTGCCTTCGTAGATGAAGATTAGTTAAATGGTATATAACAGTAAATTGTCACAATTTGTTTTTTGTAACTTAACCCATGTTCACTTTTAGTTTGTTATTAAATAAATAGAATATAGTACACACTCTTAACATCACTTGTAATAATTTTTGTTTTCGTTTCAATAAATTTATTAATTTAACTCGAGTATTGAATATGATAAATATGCAGGTATTTTTAGAATTCGTATGATCGGTAATTACAATATTCTGAATAATATTGTACTGGGATTTTTTATGATATTAATTACATTGCATACGGTATCAAAAAGATTCCACGAAATTTCAAAATGACTAAAGTTCAATTTATAAATTCCAAGTATTTTAAATAAAATTGCTTGGCAACAACGTCATGTTAAATGGTTTCTTTTTATTATTTATCTGAAAAACTACTACTTTTATTTTCGGACGATGTAACTCGAATAGTTTCGAGCCATACCAGAAGCCTATAGAAACGAGCGTCAAACAACTATTTAAACTTCTACTTCCAGAGATAAGTGCGTTCGAACAAACATTCAGACAAATAAATTACTTATTTGTAATACCTAAGTACAATTAATCAAGCTAGCCGAGCTAGTCATCGTATTTCTACCTTGCTATCCTACTAATATTATAAATGCGAAATTTTGTATGTATGTTTGTTACTCCTTCACTTGAAAACGGCTGAAGGGATCGAGATGAAATTTGGAACAGGGATAGATTACGGTCTGAAATAACAAATACGCTATTTTTGTATCCCACGGGAACACGGATGAAGTCGCTGGCAGAACCCAGTTTTTTACATATTTTTGCCTACATATTTTTTACCAATGTTTAAGCCTTTGGCACTAAACTATATACGATTACATAGGGATTTACGATAGGTCATAGAAATATTGTGAAACAAATGCCAACAATGTTTTGTCGTCCATTTTTTACCCGCGCAATATTGGCTACCCGTGTTGGCTACCAACCGACAGGTACACACAACAACTAATACTAGCACTGACGTATCGGATTTGTGTTTGTTCAGATTTTTAATTCGTAGTTTTTAATAGAGTTCAGTTAATATTGAAGACAACTAATTATTCGGTTCTAAAGTGTTTTGTGTGTGTATTTATTTGAAGCACGGATTAGGGACTTTGTGTCTTCGTTTTCTAAAATGAAAATAGCCTAAATTATTCCTTATGCATGCATGAGCTACATGTCCATAAAATTCCCGTCACAATCGGTCGAGACATTTCAGAGATAAGCCGGAACAATTAAACAGACAAACAAATAGACAAATTTTGTCTGTCTAATATAATAAATACGCAGGCCATATGCAGGTGGTAAAAACCGGTTATGAGTATCAGTATTATAAACAGACACTCAAATTTTACTTATTTTCTAGAAGTTTAGATATGTGTCGGTTGTACTACTGAAATGTAAGTTATTTAAACAAAAAACATACTTCTAAACTAAAAGATAAAATACAAAATACAATGAATTTATTGCCAAAACTTTGCTAACCTCTTATTTAACAAAAAAATCAAAATAAAAACATACCTACTTATTCCGAAACCTGCTAACGAGACGACTAAACAAAACCTTAGTTTTAACTCTAACTAGCGTTTTATTGCAAATTAGTTCCGAAACAGTCAACGGACTGACGGCTAACTACTATCTATCACTGACGGAAGTAGGTCAAACGGTTATATACTTAACTAAACGATATAATATGTCAGAATATACATAAATAACTTGTTGGTCTAAAGTCAATAGGAAGTATATAGATAAAATTCCTTTAAAAGTATTTCATTATAATATTTGTTTATTTATTGTTGTAGTTTGGACGAAGTTCAGTTCAAAGTCAAAATATTAAGGGTGCTTTTCCACCAGAGATGTGCTATGCTACATTGCTGTGGATGTGTTTGGCTTCCACCAATTATATTTATTGTTAAGCATAGGTTAGTACTGGTGAAAACAGACTGAGCTAAGCTATGTTTTTTTTTTATGGAAAGATGTGTGCTATTGATGCGCGCTTCTCTACTAAACCAATCTTCTGTCTCTTTACATATAAAATCGAGTCTGAGCGCAAAAGTTACCCGGCCCAATCAGCATTAAATGCATCGCATCCCCAAAACTCAACATAGCTACTAATGCGTTATATAATACCATTGACAACTTAAAGTAACGTTACACAAGGATCATATGACACCCTTAAAAGTTTAGCCCTCGACACGAGAATACAAATAATGAAGACATGTTCACACGCGAGTGGGACGACATCTGCCGGATTATATCGAACAACTTTAATACCTTTTGGAAATCTGACTTGTTACAGAGGGAACAGAGAGTAATGACGTTATATTATTTATTTTTTTCTTATATGACTTGACAGATTTTTGACAGCGTACGTATATTAAAATACTGCTATAAAAGTACAGAGAAAATGATACGTGAGACATACTAAATTAATTATTACGTTATCGGCTTATGGCCAAATACTCAAACGCAACTCAATTTTAAGACGCTCTCAAGACTAGTTTTGTCGCTATCATTTTTTTATAAAATGACAGAGATAGTACGATATTTAAGTACATACAAGTTAAAAGTGAATAGCATTTCAGTATTCGTTATTAGTTACTCACGTAACTTTTTGACGAGGAATTCACTAGTTTCAGGAGCAGCGCGACAATCGTCGAGTCATATGTCGCGGAATGCTGCTCATAAATATGACCTCTAGCATGGCTTGAAACTAGTCGAGTGAAACTTGAAACATATAACTAATAATTAAAAATACTATTGTGTATAATCGTGTATACTATTGTGTATAATTGTGACAGCGATACGGACGAGTACTTCGACGCCTAACCACACCTAACCACGCCTATTGCCTTTATTTTAGTTTTAAGTTAGTTTTTATTCCTTATTTTTTTGGTATTTTTAAGTTGTAAATAATGTGTTAGTTTAGATTAATAATTGTTACTGTTTTGTTATATCGTGTGTTTGTAAGCATAATTCTACAGAATTACAATTCCGATTACGTTGTGAGGAATTCTCAACAAAATAATGTTCATTCAAGGCATGAAAGAGTAACGTAACATAAAACAATACAACGTAGAAAAAAATCAAAAAATAAAGTAAATACATTCTAGAAAAAGCAATGTGTAGTTCCGTGGAAAATGACAACTTATGTTTATTGGAAAATAGGGAGAAAACCATTTTATACGTTGGCAACACTGATATTTTCACAAGTTGTAGCTAGCAACCCCATCCGTGCGTAGTTATCGTTGCTCGAACACTTTTACAACATGATTTCTCCCAAGGCGCAAAAACTTTCGATAGCTGGCTGTCAAGATTGGCATCTCGCAAGAAATAGTTTTAGCAGACACATACAGACTGTTATTGGATATTTTTATTCAAGAATTACATATAGAGAATGATAAATAGTTTCTTCCTTTAATTTGAAAAGTGTGAATCTTTATAATGACGCCTTTCTCCAGTGGGGGTAGACAGAGACAATGATCTTTCATTTCATCAACGAAAGTGTGAACTGCTTTTATTTTCAGAGTTTTAATTAAAAAACATTTAAGGTGTGTAGGTAGTCAATGTAGGCATCACACCAAAAAATAAGAAGTCGATTCGTACTTCGCGCAAACTGTTTTAAATTTTGAATTAAGTATACGTAACCTATTATAATGATTAATTTTATTATCTCTACTCAACAGTCAATATGTTTTCACAGATAAAAAAATATTTTAATAGTAGTGTTATATTAGCCACTAGCCCACAGACATAGCCTTACATTTAGAGGTTTTTAGAGCAAAGATTTTGTTTTATGGAATCCCTGTTATTGAAAATTATTGTTATTCTAACAAAAACTGCTTATTAGCAATATCTTATAACTAATTACCTATAATCATATTAGAAGATTAATTATTGCTTCTAGTTATTAGTTTTAGTTAACATTATTTGCTTGACGTTATTATAATCTTTCGTTGAAATTGTGTATTTCGTTAAAACTTCAAACCTTTTTTATTCACTTAGAGATAGTTTTAAAAACTTACTTTATTTATTCAAAGTTTTAGACTCATTTTGTTAATTATTTAATTAATCCGTCAACCCTTTTAAATCTCCAATTTTACGTCATTTTCCATTAATGATTAGCCAGTAAAGTTTACTTTAAAATTCGGTCCACTACTTATATAAATTTTTAATGATGATAGATTTTAAAATAATTTTATGAATACTTAATTTATGTATAGTGCTTTTACTACTTATTATTTATTAATAAATTAATGGTTTTGAAAGTTCTGAGGAAATATTTTATAATTTTAATTTAATTTAATATTTAACGTAATCGGAAAAGCAATGCTCAAATTCAACAGTAACAGGTCAAGTAGCCTTGATTTATATTTTCAATTCTCGGATTGATAGGTGTCATTATCAACCCAATGAAACAATAATACAATAATTAAGTTCACTATCTAAGAAAAAAAACCAACAATATCATCACCAAGATAAAACTAACACCCAAAACAAACAACTAAGAAGAGACATAAAAACAATTAACCTTATGCAAAAAAGAAACACCCTTAAATGCAAATTACTTTAAAAAGTTAGTAAACAAGGTACAATGCTTGTTTACATTCTTACCTCCATTAACCCTACATAGTAAGATCGCCAACTTCTGCGTCCCAAAAGTCGGTTATGTCAAAAACATTTTACGGTTGGCGTCTGGCATTGGTCCAAATTCCCGCTGTCACACTGCTGGTTGGTAACGACCTTACTGTGCCTTCTGCTTACGATACTATTGTCGACTTCCGATTGGCTGACAGGATTTATGTCACCCCAATAATGCTATTGAACATCTTGTTTTTCCTCGATTTGTGTCAGGGTTACGTAATTTTTTATTGCTACCGTAAAGGTTAGCTACCTGTTTTTCTTTGAAATGTGGAAGCACTCCTATTTACTACCATTCATCAATGTTCACATTCTTTGTTTATGAACGAAAATATAACGTAAAAAGAGTACCAATTGTTGTTGTAAATTACTTAGATAAATTCTCCAATAACCTGTAAAAAGAATGTCTTTTTCGGACCTAAGGACCAAATTTAGAGCTGCGGATTAACCAGTGGGTTTAGCGGGGTTGCGGCTCGCAAAGCAGGTATAAGAACGGGGTGGTTTTTAGTTAGTAAGAGTCTGACGCCCAAGGCGGGAGAAATCATAGAATTTCCCTCCCTCAAAAAAGGACCAAATTTAGAAACTCAAAGAACCTATACAAGATCATAAAAACAATAAATAACCTATGCATGATTTTATTATACTATTCAAATAAAACAACACTGTACAACGAATAAAAAAAAAGTATTATTGAAAGCCAAAACAAAATATATAAAACAAAATCGTCGCACGTTTCATTTTTGTTTTTGCGATATTCAAATTTCACAGGTATTCAGTAGTCGGAACAAAAAATACTTTGATAATAGACTCCCGATACTTTTATCAATATTACAAGATATTAGATATTATTATTAAGAATATTTACGGTGATTGTCGTTTCCCAAATAGGTAGGTATCTTTTTTCCTTATAATTTTGTATTGGAGGCCAAATGAATTAAAAATGTGATTGTTTTAGTGAAAATGAACGTTGTACAAAATTTATTGTAAAATTAATAATGAGGACGAAGTTGTTTTTAATTAGTATTAAGATTCGCTTTAATGCAGTAAGCATATAAATATTATCATCGTTATTTCAGACAGTTCTTTCAGTGCAGTATCAGGCTTAAACAAATCATTACTCGCGAGCCCTAAAAAGCTATCCAACCACCACAGATGGTACCCACTAAGTCTCCGCCTCAAAAGAAGAGTAGGATTGGGGTGGTTTTTAGTCAGTAAGAGTGTGACACTCCCTGTCGCCTCACCAAAGAAACCTCACTCCACCCCTCAAAAAAAAAATAGGTCTTATTATAAAAAAGACATCCTAAATAAACAGAAGTCAAAACAAATCGATTCCGTCTTACAGAAATCTAGAAAAGATCGGTATCAATCCGTATTTTGGTTTGCAAATGTTCCACAGCAGTTCCCAGCCTATTTCCTTACATCCCAGGAGAGCCGTCTGTTTGCTCTGGATAAAATGTTCTCTCAAGCTCCGCGACTACAGGCGATCTGTTTTATCGTCTCCAGTCTTTTATTTTCATTGTTACGTTACCAAGAACGGGATCGTTTCATTTATCTGACGGTTTTAGAGTTTTAATAATAATATTATCAACATGTTGTGTTTGCTGTTGCAATATCCCCAGCGGCTGTCAGAATGGCGATATGTCGGACGTTGGATGTCGTCGCCATGTTGGCCGCCATTTTCTCCCGGCGCGACATCTCTCCCCGCGGACACAACTTGAGAGTTCCATTTTCAAAGTTTGGAATCGCTTAAGTGAAACTATTGACGCAAATTCAATATCGGAATTTAGATTTGCATTTCCAACTTAATTGTTGAGAAGTGTTCGAGATTTTGATTTTGATTTATTTTAAGAGCATTTGATGAGATTTAAATCGTTTTAGATTTAAATGCCTGTTGGAGAATAAGTGAAAAGTTGTAGATTACTATTAAAGATTAGTTGTTGTTCTACTTTGAAATGCAATACCAAGGAGTCTTAGCACCAGCAACGCTTTCTTGGTTCGATTTTCAAGTTTAACACAGCGACATAAAATTTCTCCTTGACCAGTATTATATCAGGAACCTAACAATAGCCTCCCTTTACCTCTATTTTTACTCCATTATTTTTTACTCTACACAGTTTGACAAAATTTCAAGATCCTTTTCTAAAACAAAAACAAACGTCAATAGCTGATGTTTATCCAGAAAGCTTCCTAGCTTAGTAGTCATTAGAGATGGCAGCACGTTCGCAAGTTCAAACAAGTCCTCAATATCAAGTTAATCAAAGCACCGGACGGTGGAACCGCACTAATTGGACTACGCTGTATCTCCCATCTTGAATCGGTTTAGTATACGGAACAGAGTTGCATCATCGCTGTATAGGGTTCTTAGGACTGGTTTTTGATTGAATTTATAAAGTTTCTCTTATTTGGGAATATTGCCTGAACTTGAGTTTCTTTTTTCATAGTTGTATTTAGAAATACAAATTCCATATCAACAAACTGAGACAATCCTTTGCAGGAATGAGCGTCTTCTACAAATGGGGGAATTTGCGATAATCTCCACGATTTCCAGTTTAAAATATTTAGGTTAATCAAAGAGCACTGCTTCCCAGTACCTGTAAAATTTGTTGTCCCCTACTCCACTCTTACGATACCACTGGTAAAAGTTGGAGAATTGACTAACATATATTATTATTCTACCTCGTGGTTCAAAACCATTTATAAAATAATAAACACTTACTCTGCCACTGTGTCAATGACAAAGATATTGAAAAGTAGTTTCTTTGATATTCAAAACTAGTGTCTCCAAAAGAATTCACCAAAGAGTAAACTATCAGGCAAATAACCCTTTAAACTTGTTCAAAAGTTAATTGTAATTTTTATTTTCCTAAGACAAACTTTATTAAGTCTAAACTTTAGTAAAAAAAAGACGTAAATTGTCCGGCTTAGTTTACCGAGATAACCTCAATTAATCATGAAAAAGATTTCTGCGGTTATTACCATTAAAAGGTTATAAAAGTTGTTGTAAACGCTAATTTCTTGTAAGTACCCATTAAATAAGGGTTTGCGGGAAGCCTCGAACATTCACGAAATAATCTAAAGTTGTATTAAAATTACCTATTTACTTGTATCTAAAATAAGCCAGGCTCAGCATTGATTTCTTAACTGACCTTGGTCTGAAGATGGGTCAACTGAGGTTAGACATAGACTATAATAACAACGCCCATGCTTTTAGGCACCTACTGCCATTCTATCGGCCAAGCCAATTAAATATGCATTACCTTGATTTCTTACAACAAGAGTAAGAGAGGGATCAGCTAGTAAACTGTTCCAATGATGGTTAAATACTATAAGATCTACAAAATTACTTAAACCTACTATACTAACAGATACTTTCTTGGTAACAACGGCTCAGTACCTCATTTTAATCTGCCCCAAGGTTTCGTGATCCGTAGCCATTTGCAAAACAAAGTCCGAAACGCTCCTATATTTTCCTTTTCTCTTTATTTGCATCAATTCTCTCTATAACATCCTCACAGAACATTACTAAGTCAGTGACCTCTAGGAATTTTCCAGAATGTTCCAGAGAATAGAAAAGTCGAATTAGTTGAAATAAAAGTTGAACGAGATTCATACAATACTGTCGTATTGTATCGGGTTATACTATTGTATTATAGTGACAGTCACTGCAATCAAGCAAGGGGTCTTGATTTCGATCCTCACTCTCAGGTTAAGCAAAGTATTGTTGGGCTTTTTGAACGTTTTAAATTTGAACACTGAGTTTTAAATTGTGTCCAGTACAAGTGCTCACCGTATAACATGTGATGGAACTCATTATTCGAACTCATAACATAACAAATGAACACAGAATGTTATATAATCCCTTTGTGAATTCAAAGGTGTGATACTTATGTATTTATGTTGTATCAACTTGATTGTTTCAAGGGTTTACGATTTTCGTCTCGGCACCGTCTCGACATCGAGGGTTGTGGAAAAAAATCTTATTTCCGCGCAAATGAACCTTAAGGTTCATTGGTCAAGGATAATAATCGTTTGACCTTCGTACGTTCGTGGCAATGTCAATGACCTCTTCATTTTGGAGGCTGGTTTAAACAGGAATCTTTGCTTTTCTTCTTCTTATGTTTTCATACAATAAATTAAATTACTGATTGCATTGGTTGAGGAGTCGTAAGTAAAACTATACAGCAGCTAATCCTTGCAGTGAGCTGCGGTCTGCCTAGCGGGTTACCGCGGCTCCAGCTCGAAAAACAGGAGTAGGAACGGGGTGGTTTTTAGTCAGTAAGAGTGACACACCCACTCGCCTCGCCCAAGGCGGGAGAAGACGTTGGATGATTTTTCCGGTCAAAAAAAGTCTCCTTCTGGTTTTTTAGCAATTCCGAGAGCCCTATATAGGGCAACAGACTCACCTCCTATCACATAGGTACCTAAGTTACAATGTAGTCTTTTTTTTTTTTTTCGGGAATCGGGGGGGAAAATCATCCAATGACTTCTCCCGCCTTGGGCAAGGCGAAAGGGAGTGTCAGACTCTTACTGACTAAAAACCACCCCGTTCCTTCTCCTGCTTTTCGACCCGAAGCCCCGGTAAACCCGCTAGGTAGTCCGCAGCTCCGGATCAGAATGTAGTCTTACTTGGAATCGCAATCAAAGACCTTGTAAAACCCCAATATCTAATGCTTAACCAGAACGAACCCTACTAAATATACTCAAACTAAACTTAAACCCTATTTAAAATGTACTGTTCAGATTAAGTGTTTAAAAAGTATCACTACAAAGCGATAGTGGGTACTCGGTAACCCAGTTCTAAACAAAGTTCAAGTTAAACTGAGCGTGTTAAAACTTAGTTTATATATTCTAATCCGAACTTCTGAATTACAAATCGGCTAAGCTTGGAGCTCCGTCGCATATATTGTGGGAATAATAGTGTTTAATAGACGACCCCTATTGCTTACAAAGTAGGTCGTATATCATTCTGGTCCTTCAATTATTGTTTGGTCCTTTTGTCCTTTAGAAAACTTGAAGGACAAATAACATAAACATAATAATAAGCGTTTTACTATTTGTAGGGGTGTGTAGCGGTGCATATATTCTGCAAAGTAGATTATGCTATGACTGTAGGGGACTAAGGGTATAATTATTTATTGTATATTATAAATGTATCACCAGTATGGGACCCATATAATAATGAAAAAAAAAAGGAAAAGCCCGATAGTTACGTCATATGATTGTAATATAAAAATTAGACTGATGTAACTCGAATATTATACTATGGAAGTATAATAAAATGTTGAGCTTTACCGATGACTTACTAACATAAATCACGTCTATAAATAATCTTACCCGGGCATACATAAATTGGTGAGAATTTTTATACATATAGGTACACATCCTTTCAGAAAATAGCGTAGAAAATTGCTCCTAAGGACCATTAATATCAATAATAAGATTTGCACACTTGTCTCAACGTTTGTACTGAATAAAATCTTCAGTGAGGGAGCGCTGACCTCCCCCACGCATTCAAGAATTTATCGAACGCTTCTCTGAACTTGTTCCCGAGTAAATATATTTACTAGTAAAGGATCTAAGGATCAGTTTCCAGTTTATTGTATTTCGTCTGTAATTTCTATTCAAGCTTCGATTACAAATTCTGGGAAATAATCGTCTTTAACAGTAATTTGGTCCTTTGCAGAGAAAAGGACCAGACTGTCTCGTGCCGTGATAGGTCAAATAATTTTACGTAAAGTCTTATATCTATATCAGACAGTTCTATATTAGTATTTCTAAATTAAAAAGTACGATATTCTAGCATGAAAATTTTCATTCATAAATGTAAATACATATGTAATTCAATTTACATTCAATTTTAAACCTTCACTGTTATTTCTTTAGTTTGAAATTCGTATAAAATTACGCAGGTAATACCGAGCGATAGTTATCTAATTTAACTTCAGCAACAGTTCGTTACGAAGTAATTATAACGTGAAAATTAATCTGAGAGGAACTTTGAACTAAAGTTGTTATAAAAAGTGGTTCATTGGATCTTCACAATGTATTCAAATTGAGAAAGTTTAGTTGTCTTGCGTCAATTGTGTGTTGGCTTGTTTTATAGTTAGGGATCCCAATTAACTAAATTATACTTTCAACAATGCTCTACATGGAAAGATCCATAAAGGCTTAGAACTTGACTGTGGCTCCACTGGTGATACTGATGTCCACAGGCTGCATTTTTCCATAGGATTTTCGGCTTTATTTATATTAGAACTATAAAGTAGAAAGTCTAATGAAGGAATTCGACAGAATGTACTCAAGTTATGTTGGTTTTTTATTGTACTTCCGACCATTCCTAGTATTTGGCTACGTCCAATCTCAAATTGGATACAAAGACTTAATCCCATTCTTAGTTCCTTACTAGGGGAGCTTGTCCTAATTTCCATTTGTTCTACCTTTGGAACAAAGGATCTTGGTCCTTGCGTGCTGCAATTTTGTTGTTAGCTACCATAGTATTTGTATAGATAGCATTTTGGGATAAAACTAGCTTTCAACCTAAACCTACGTCTGCATAGAATTTAATTTCACCACTACTATAATACTATCGGAATAATAAATATGCTGTGTTACTCCTGAAAAGTAAACTTTAGACAATATTAAGCGGGACCTATCAGGCGATAGGAACACCAAAATTCCTGTACTATCAATACGAAATTGAACAATAGAGCTGTATGTCCGGAATAAATTTATTTTTTATTTTATTTTTATTTTTATTTTATTTTATTTTTGTTTTTATTTTATTTTTTTTTTATTTTTATTATATATTTATTTTATTTTTATTTATTTTTTATTTTATTTTTATTTTTATTTTATTTATTTTTTTAATTTATTTTTTATTTTTTTTTATTTTATTTTTATTTTATTTTTATTTTATTTTTTTTTTATTTTTATTTTATTTTTATTTTATTTTTATTTTATTTTTATTTTATTTTATTTTTATTTTATTTTTATTTTATTTTTATTTTATTTTTATTTAATTTTTATTTTATTTTTATTTTATTTTTATTTTTATTTTATTTTTATTTTATTTTTATTTTATTTTTATTTTTATTTTATTTTTATTTTATTTTTATTTTATATTTATGTTATATTTATTTTATTTTTATTTTATTTTTATTTTATTTTTATTTTATTTTATTTTATTTTATATTATTTTTATTTTATTTTTATTTTATTTTTATTTTATTTTTATTTTATTTTTATTGTATTTTTATTTTATTTTTATTTTATTTGTATTTTATTTGTATTTTATTTTATTTTATTTTATTTTTAATTTATTTTTATTTTATTTTTATTTTATTTTTATTTTATTTTTATTTTATTTTTATTTTATTTTTATTTTATTTTTATTTTATTCTTATTTTATTTTATTTTTATTTCTTTTTGGATTTTTGAAATAAAAATCTTCTATCCTTTCTAAGGTTCTAAACTATGTCTGTACCAAAAAACCAAATCCGTCAAATAGTTGCGGAGATTAACGGTATAAGCATAGAATGTTCGACGTGATTCTTTAATTTGACATAACTTTTTTATTTATGAACCGATTGACATGAAACAAACACTAAATGTAAATTTAAGCATCCCACAATATATTCGTGAAAACCGCATCCAACTCGGATCAGCCGTTTCTGAGATTAGCGCGCACAGACGAACAGACAAACAGACAAACAGACAAACAGACAAACAGACAAACAGACAAACAGACAAACAGACAAACAGACAAAAAAAAAGTTAATTACATTTTTGGGTTCGACATCGACATAACAATAACCCCTGCTATTTTTTTTATTTTTATTTTCAATGTACAGACAGCACTTTTCTACGATTTTATTATATGTATAGATAAAGTAGAAAGTCTAATGAAGGATTTCGACAGAACGTACTCAAATTATGTCGATTTCCGACCATTCCTAGTATTTGGCTACGTCCAATCTCAAATTGGATACAAAGACTTAATCCCGTCCTTAGTTCCTTACTAGGGGAGTTGTCCTAGTTTTCATTTGTTCTACCTCTGGAACAAAGGATCTTGGTCCTTGCGTGCTGCAATATTGTTGTTAGCCACCATAGTATTTGTATAGATAGCATTTTGGGATAAAACTAGCTTTCAAGCGCACCTACGTACGCACTAGAATTTAATTGTTTTCTCGCCGGTGCTTAAATATTATCAAGATAATAAGTATCGGTACTACTCACCCCCTGTTACAATCCCATATAATAGGGTGAGTCTATTGCCATATACTGGGCACAATTCTCGACTCCGTGCTACTACTTAGAAATTTTCGAATAACCGAAAAAAGCCCAGTAATACTTTGCCCGACACCACGCCTGGCAGTGGCACTTGCGACCACTCGACCAACGAAGCAGTCATAATATACAAACGTAAATACACTAATACCAATAATAGCAAAAACGATTACCTGTATACAGACGGCAAAATGTTTGGAAAAACATACCTTATTTATATCTGACCGCCTGAATGGACATCGTAAACCAAAATACTAATAATGTAACACGTGGCTCTACATAATGTTGGTTAGTCATATCTACAGGCTGATACAGAATTGGGCGGACGCCAAATTACGAACGCAATTACTCCACACACGTTCAAGAGACGTTTAAGGCTTAAGAATTTCAACCGTTTTCCAAGCATTTGTTAACGTCGTGTTGTTTAGGTATTTGTTTATTAGTTGCCCGTTCTCGGGCTGTAGTATTTGTATACAGGTCCTATAGTAGATTTACATTCTTTAAGTCTTTGACTGCTAATAGAAAACTGTTAAAGGCAAATCCTCCGCTAACGTCGGTCACCGGTGACCACCACGTCGTTCAATGTGTTAATGAGAGTAAGCTTGTTGTTTTATTAAACCTGCTTCTATTGCTTCTTATGAAACTTCCGCTAATAACTTCACTTATGTTGCTGTGCTACACAATATTCTCTATCCTTGTGTAAATTTTCATTAAGATCTGGCCAACCAGTCTAAATGGAATTAAGGAACAAACATCCATTAAAGCATAGATTAGTATTATTCATACGTGCAAATATCTATTATTTTTCTTAACCAGACAGTTAGAAACTGTCTCTATTTGCTAAAACCAAATACAGTCTTAAAACACAAGTAAGTAAATACAAAATTGAATACACATTTCAAAAGACATCAGCACGCATGGCAACAGGCAGCACATTCTCACATCATAAGAATAAAATATACCTTATCCCCAGTGCTTTAGTGGGCAGGTCACGAGCCAAACGTGCGTGGAACATTTACAGCCAACGCCGAATAACAGGAAAATGGCCGCAGTTTCAAAGAAAATGTGAAATTCTGCTCAAAATTTAGCTTTCAACGTATTCATGTCCTACCTTTTGTCTCTTAAAGGTGTAAATGAAGAATAATTATCTCTAAATTAGTCCCAGTTTCCATTAGTTACGTTGTAAATGTCATATGTAATTAGGGACGAGTTTGTTGCCAAACGCTAGACGTCAATTGATAATCATTTTTACTTTCAGTGCGGTTGGTTCATTTTTAAGTAGACTTTATATAGTATGTCAAAAATCATCACGAGAGGTCGCTTTAATATAGAATGAATGGTGATTTATCGTGTTATCGTGGGATAAAAAGTATCCTATTACCTAAGTCAGCTCATACCCTGTTTGTATACCAAATTTTATCAAAATCCGTTTAATAATTTCAAACTGATTGACGGACAAACATCCCAACAAACCATTTAGTGTGATGAACAGAATTCATTGATTAGTATTGATTGTATTAAAATTATATTGTTGCTAGTTTTGACAGTCTTTTTCACCGTAATTTGCTCAATAACTCATACACAATAACATAATTTTATTTCCAAAACAATAACAAGAAATACAGCCTAAACCATGACTTGTAAAACATTTTTTTACTACAGCGACCCAGGGTCCTCATTGGTCGGTCTTTGGGTACGCCGAAGGTTATAATTTATATCTTACTTATCCCGAAGTGTTCAAACAAAGTTGTTCGTCCATTACACTTCGCCCCGTCATCAACATCTTGTATAAAATAAAATATTCTAACCTAAACATTTGTTTGTTGGTATATTTTCTCTTAGTTAGGATGTTTTGGATTGAATCGATTTCAATACGATTGCTTGTAACCTGTGAACCTGTGATAGTAATATTGTCATGAGCACACGATTAAACCATTGAAACCGTTTTTATGTGTGGTATAATTAATTATATTATATAATTATATTATATAATTAATTATTATGTTTGTCGGCTTACTCACTTAATTATTTAACGAGGAACCCGACTAGTTTCAAGCCATGCTAGAGGCTCATATTCAATAATTATGTAAGTAAGCCGAAAAACATAATATTTACTTGAATAGGTCTCAATAAAGCTAGAATATAAACATGCCGAATATATTTAACAACAAATTAACTAACAAAAAGAAACCACAATTAATCTAAAATGAAATAATCTTCCGCAATAAGATTAAAATCATAATAAAACAAATCCCATAAACAGAACATCCGATTGTTTTCAACACCATTAAAATGTGATGGGGGTTTCAAACACCCATTGTTTGAGTGGCGCTGAGCTAAAGTAGGATTGTTGGATTAATATACTCTTTTATCTTTCGCTAAACAACTCTCAATTTACAACAAATGGTGACGAAACGAGATGGAACGACCGTCTTTAAATAAACTTCGAATGTGTATACTAAACGAGAAATTCATTTTGTATACAATTGTTAAATGAATAGGACCTTAACATACATTTATAAATAGCAGTTATCGAGTTTTATAAATCCTTAGAACGTAATCAAGCAATATGTTTTTAAATAGTATTAGGATAGGAAAGGATGTACGCCACTGTAGAATGTACACCCACTTTTCACTATTTATGTTATTAATAAAATAAGTCCCATATGATAGGGGCATAGTAATGGTGACGCTATAAGTATACTGAACACAATTCCATTAAATATGCAAATAAATAATAATTTAGCGTATAAAATGAGATGCACAACAAAATTAAAGAAACTTGGATGGTACATAGCAAGTGCAGCGCTGCATAGGATCTTAATCGGGAATTAAAAGATATACAATGTTTCTATACGTACCCCAAAAAATCAAACAAAAACCAATTCTCATAGGAATATAACAAAACACTACCTAGATTGGCTCTATAATTAATAGTTTTGACAAAGCCTTGCTTAAATGTTTATGATGTAACTCCAACACAATATTCTGTATGCGGCCGCCTAAATGCAATTTGAGTATGCAGCGTCGGTCCTCCGGGAAATTGAATATCGCATGAAATGAAGTAAGTTTGTAACATTATTGTTATTATGGCTTGTGATACTGTGTAGTGTGTGTTTACGCCGTCAGTTGCAGCTAATGTGTGTCGGAATGAACTATCAAAACTGTCTAGTTGTTTGTCTTAGGTAAACAGTATGTTTATGCATCGATGCCTTCGGGCGAAATGAGGATAACGACATTTTTTTTCGTTTTGAAGTTATACATATATGTCGCCGCGTGAATTAAGTTTTGATTAAGAATTAATCAATGCACAATTTCGTGCCATCATACGTCATCTTAGCCTCGTTTTAACACAACGGGCTCAATTACGCTTCCTTCGCTACGATATACGTGTTAGGTGAACATCAAGTCTTGTAATTTTATTATTAACATTGTTAGTAATGAATAACTTCATCAATTGAAGGAAACAAAACAAGCAATACAAATCTGAGTGTAGGCTTTACTAGAAACTGGTTGGAGCGCTACGATAATGCCTTTGCTTATTTATAAAAAATATGAATTTATTCTGTGAAGAATTAAGTATTGAATATATTACTTCTATAGAAAAAAAAACTGTCAATGAAATAGCTTTTCAAGAAGAAGTCGGTTTAAATAATGTTTTTTTTTTATATATAAAGAGCTCTTCTTTCAAAAGCTACTTCCAATTCTGTAATATTGCTGAATGTTATTGTAGAATGAAGATTATTTTCTTTTAAATAGCGAAGGAATTTTCCATCTTGATAAAAAATCCTTTACAAATTATCTGTCCAGAAAAATATTAAATAATCATGGATATATGTTACATACAATCAAGGACATATGAATGTATGTATGTATATGTACCTATGTAGGTACGGATGTATGTATACATAAATACAAGCAAGGATGTGGTTAAGAAAAACTACGAAACACATATTTATTTATTACTTATTTAAGTTTTTATTTCATGTAGATCTAGTAAATTAGTTACTTATAACAGCATAAATCATAAATAAACTAAAAACAACGGAAAAATATACTATCAAAAAGCAATTATAGGTATACCTTAGTTTGACACAAGATCGTGGTATCAAAAACCTGTTATAAATATTACAAACAAGCCCCAAAACTCAATCAAAAACCTCCCAAAATCATAAATAATAACATTAACCCAGCAAGCGCCGCAACCGAATCCGAATTACTCAAATCATTTTACAATAATCAAGGCGAAATTCGCGGCAAAACCCGACCCGCTCGTAATCCGTGAATTGATCGCATAAATTCAAAAATATGAAAAGGCGTCACCTTTTCAAGGGTTAGTTACAAAAATGGCTGCTGGATTGATAAAGCAGGTCTTATGATGGCTCTGATAAAACGCGATGGAAATGATAAGCCGTGTCGTGATGCCTCTAGTAAGATTTTCCGAACCCTTAAGTGTTTTCCGACCTTAGTTCCATGGTTATTTGTTAAGGGAGTTTTGTTTTGGCATTTTGTGGTAGTTATTTGAGCTATGTAGCTGTGTAGCTATGTTAGAGATGTGCTATGTAGCTGTGCGAAGAAGATGCGCAGCTCGAGTATGCGATGTAACAATAGCAGGAAAGCTATCTAAAGCACACATTCATAACAAGCATCTCTATATCATTCCATATAAAAAACATAGCTTAGCTAAGTCTGTTTTTACCAGTGCTAAGCTATGTATATCAATGAATATGATTGGTGGAAGCCAAATGCATTCACAACAACGTAGCATAGCTCATCTCTGGTGGAATTTCATACGTTTTTACAATCGTAATTTATAGGACAGGTACTCACAATATATTGCTTTACAATCATAATTATGTTTGTTTGCCGCGCTAATCTCTGGAAGTACCTATGTATAGATTTTACCTAATTTTAACGTAATATTATTATGTAGATACGCTTCATAAACACAGATCAAAAACATTTCAATTCATACGTTGAAAAAATAAATGTAACACTAAAATATACGTAGCTACATAGCAAAAGGGCCCTCAACTTGAACGTCTAATACATTCGTCATATTTTCGAGAGCGGAGTGCCATTCACAAACCGCAACCCTGCTTGTGTTTAGACACACAATAACAACCCACCATCGACTCCAAATGGCCTTGTACTCGTTACATTAAGGCTCATTTTCCCGTGTACGAAAGGGTTAACTTTCAAAGTGCTGTTACACTTGATCGGGAAATTGTTAGGGTTGTCCCAATGTTCGTAATATTTTAGTATGACTGAGAAAATTATGTGTTAATGTTAGATGTTAGAGGTTAAAATTTTGACCAAAAGTACATGATTATTCCAGTATAAGTGTAATAAATATATAAGCGTAATTCGAATAGTAATAAAAGGTAATTGGATCAGATTTGTTATTGTTATAAAACACAATATATTTCGCTACTATCAGTAGTGTTTATAGTAAATACTACGAGTATTTTCAAATGAGAAATGGACATAATTCAAAGGAATCACGGCGTCTCAAGCAAAAAAATACATCAACAAAATCACAGATAATTGAATTGTGAACCCGTTGCTATTCGACATTCGCTCATTTATTATTCGAGCCGTTGAAATGGTTCATTCACTCATTCATTCATTCACGAGAACGGAACAACTTTTTACTTTTCATTCTTAATGTCAATCTTCAATAATAATTGGAAAAAATATTTCACTCGGAAAATGATTTTGGAATCGTTTATTTATTAGATTAATATCAATGTGAATGGTTTATCTAGACTGCCTGAGGGACTGGACAAGGGATTTTGAGTTTCATTCCAGGGTCGAACAAAGTAATATTTGAAGTACTTTTGATTTTTTGAAAATGTCTCAGTATTATTACAGAGCCTGCAACTGTACCCAGAATATAATAATAGGTTCATCCCCTATTACGTCTGCGAACTGCCTAGCTGGTTAGCGGGGCTCCGGCTCGAAAAGTATGAGTAGGAATGGGATGGTTTTTAGCCAGTAAGAGTTTGACACTCCCTCTCGCCTCGCTCAAGGCGGCAGAAGTAATTCATGTCATAGGACTCATAACATATCTGATGAAAAACGAAAAATGGCATTGTTTTATTTTACACAGCATACTTTAATATTATAGTAATCTAGCTGTTCTATCTACTTTAGCTGCTATTATTATGCTAATCATAGTGACCATGTCGATCTAGACTAGAGTTGTAATAATATTCGTCAGAGTTATTAACAGAGAGTGTGCCTAGAATGACCTAACACTACACAATCTAGCTTAGAACATACTACCAACACTTAGCTTTAGTTTCACATAGAAATGTTTAAGGCCTGTTTCACAATGTCTAGATAGCCGCTATGTCCCTGATAAAATTTGAATTTAAGAACGTAATTTGTATGAACTATCTGTCACATAAGATTATCGGGCACTTATATGAACGTGGTGAAACAGGCGCTTAGTCTGAGGCAAATATAATTTGGTTTAGCAATTTCTGGGTTATTGATTGAACATACGGTTTTACGACTCGTACCTCGACTAGTTTCGAGCTACGCTGGGGGCTTAAATTATCTACTGATTAATGAAAGATATTAAAAAACTAAGTGCAAACCATCTTCTATTTGTCTCAGCTCTATGGCTAGTCTATTTCTATAACTAGACTAATATAGTTTTAATTTATTTATGGACAATGGCATTTTCTGAGTAAAATGACCATTATTAGCTCGGAGTTAAGAAGTTCGGCTGTGTTGCACCCCCATGTAAGGCATGGTATTATTTATCAACATCAATCGACTGTCGTTTTTTTTAACTATCTGCCTGATAGTACACTTATCAAAATCTGAATCTCTTCATAACTCCCTATATTATATAGGGTATGTTACCATATAGGGTTAAATTACAAAGCGCATACCACTTAATGCGGGTGCAACCATCTCTGATTAGACGCCTGTGTTAGTTACCCGCCCTGAACGAGATACATCCAGTTCTAACTGGATTGCACCGGCGAACTCTGGAGTACAGTCGTACACTTAATGTAATGGGGGGTATAATACGACCGAGATAGTGGAAGTCTTGACTTGAAGACTTTAAAAGCTACAAGATATTTTTACTATGACTGTTTTCTATTGAAAAAATTATATAGGAAAAGTAAATATCATCACAAGGCGCATTTAAATGTTAACATTGTCTACTATAGCCAAAAACCTGTTCAAATCATGGAGCAAACACAAAGAGGAGATGTTATAACTGAATTTCCCTTTAACATAATGTGTGGCACTTTACGAGGAGTGCGAGACGTTACAAATTACGCCCCTCTATATTTTCCAACATGCAGTCCCCTACAAACACGTTGCCAATTGTTTAATGTACCACTTTCTGAGCGGTTATAACCTATCTACACCTCTTTAGGGGGGCAGGGACCATTTATTAGGTCACTTGTGACACTCATATTATGGCATTTCCTCTTTGTACTTGCTTCATGATTCTATTACTAACCATTTTAGATAATTCAAGATCTTTTATAACATATTATTTTAGTTGTCATATGCTAACCAATAACATAAAAAAGCAATAATTATAAATTATAAGTTACTCATACCTTACTAATTACTATAACGCACAATACTAACGCAATTTATTTCACAGCGGACGAAAACGGATCCATTTCGGAGACGATACCGGACCGGCCCGTCGAACTCAAAAACTTTCCAAAACTCTGCGACCAACGGAGGAAATATCCTGTTTTATACAAACTAGAGTTCCAAGTAAGTACTCATTCATATTATTATACCTTGTTAGGTAAATAAGTAATTAGTAATTAAAGATTGTACTAGACCAGCGGAATTTCGTTTGAAACTTCATAGGTTGTCATAGTCTGAGGGAGGTTTTCCACCAGAGATGTGCTAATAGCTAAGCTGTGAAAATAAGCTGACCGATTTCCATGCGGCTTTTTTTAATAGATAGAGTGATTCAAGAGGAAGGTTTATATGTATAATACATGCATAATATATCACCATTGCACCCATACGAAGCTGGGGCGGGTCGCTAGTAATAGATAATAGGCTACAACAACCTATAAAACTTGAGGGGTTTTGTCACCAGTTAGGCTATGTAGAACTATGCTACGAAAATGTAATAGATAAGCTCATCCCAAACTGGTGTGACCGTTTCCACTGATACTCGATCTATGGTACTATAATATATCACCGTAACGATCGGCCTGGCATCTGGGCCTGTTTGCCACGTACAGACTAGAAGCGTTATTCCACAACTCAACGTTACAGACATAAATTTCATATCATTTATACATATAGCGGTATGACGTGTCACATGCGACGTTGACGTGACGTGCAATATAAAAAATGTATTGCTAAGTGCAGAACTCTAAAATACAATGCCTAAATCGACTATTAATTGTTCCATTTAATTCTACAAAAGATTAACTAAATTTATTAAAAAAAGATCTGTTCAACTCAAGCGTTATCAATAAGTCCCGGATAAGCTCATCCCATTTTGGTGTGAGGCCAAGAGACTCGATCTTGGTACATAATAAGTCACCGTAACGATCGCCTGGCCTGGGCCTGGGCCACGTACAGCTAGAGCGTGTCCACAACTCCACGTTACGACATCGTCAACGTGGAACGATGCGGTAACGTGTCACATTACGTTGACGTGACGTGCAAATTTACGTTAATGTAACGTAAAAATCGTCGTGACGTTCATTTCGCAGACGCATAAACGTTACACGTCGCCGTGCCTTGTAAAATTTTCCACTAACATGCGTAATTTCTCGTTACAGATATGAACACACATTGTTCACACAGTACTGTATTCTGCTTCTGCTATTGTTAAAAAGGCATTGACATTGAAGCATTAACTGAGCGGTAAAATAGAAGCAGTAGGGATCCATACTAAATATGAAGACTTAGTGAGGGCACATACGGCTGGCTTTCCAGTCCCGAACATTGAAGCATTAACTGAGCGGGAGCATCGAGCTACGTCGGCTTACGGCGACGTGCCGCGCCGTCCCACGGCGACGTTGCCGTACCGTGCACTAGAACGACACGGCAACGTATCGTGGCACTTTGCCGTTCCACGTTGACGACGTCGTGACGTGGTGATGTGGACAGTGGACACGCCCTAAGTATAAGCCTCACTCATTGATAAACGGCCTCAGGAAATTAAGTGTCGCGGAAGATATGGGTGTTTAAGTTCATCCTTCCTTTGTCCCCGAATTTTATGGGGAGTTCCATCTTTTTGTTCAGATGATAAGAGAAAGTATTGTTGGGGAAATGAAAATTAAGATTTTTGGTTTTATTCTAATTGACGTCGTTTTTGTGTGAGGTTTTAGATAAGAGCTATAACTGTAATATACACTAATATATAAAGCTGAAGTGTTTCTTTGTTTGAACGTGCTAATCTCAGGAACGTTAAGGAACGTGGGTTGCCGGCAGGTGACAGTGTTAGGGAATTGGGTATCAGGAAGATTGGGAAGGAGATGATTGAGCCATTGCAAGCGGCAAACGTTGTTTCACGTCGGTTTTTTGTGAGGCCGTTACAAAATACGCACGCTACGATCAATAGGAACGAGTGCTATTAAAAAAGTATCAGACTCCTCAACGGTAAAAATAACACCAAACAATAACTAATAAAGTACAAAGAGAATGACAATAATCAACAAATTCATTCCTCAACGAAAATAAACCTTCGCTAACGAAAAAAAAAGTCATTTTAATTAGAAATGAAGAAAGAGAGAGAAAGATGACTAAATTGACAATTTATGAGTGAAACGACAAAGGAAACCGTCCTAAGAGGTACTTGTTGAAAATACAGAGATATTGTAACGTTATTTTTAGATGTAAAGTAGATGAAGTCACTGGGGACCGAATTTGAAGAATATGTTCCAAAAGTTTGAAAAATTACAAGGTTTTGGTTGATCAGTGATTACTAAATCAAATTGTGTATTAACTTCGAACCTAAGGGTACTTTTCCACCTGAGGTGTACTATTTATATTAGCTAAGTTAATACTAAGCTATGTAGCTGTGCGAGAAAGATGCGCAGCTCGAATATGCTATGTATCGATAGTAGGGAAGCCATCCATAGCACGCATATTTCCATATCAAAAACATAGCTTAAATGAGTCCGTTTCCACCAGTGCTAAGCTACGTGCACCAATTAATATGATTGGTAGATGCCAAACGCATCCATAGCAACGTAGCATAGCATATCTCTGGTGGAAAAGCACTTAATTTGTAATTTTATTACTTTTTTATTTCGTCATATAGGATAACAATACTTAGGTATTTCACTTATTCCAATGCTTTATGTAACCAACAAGGCCCAATTAAACTTCTAAGTACATATTGTGATATTTTTCGCAAAATTAATCCCGCCTTGTATACAATAACTTAATTTTTCCAAGGCAGAACAATCTCCCAACAAATAAATGAAGTCCAAGAACTTTTGAAAAGATTTCGTAAATTTTTGGTGTTTCAAACACAAAACCTTACTTTAAAACTTTATCGTCGGTATGAGGTTCCTTTGTAAGGTTAATAGGAATTTGATATTTATCGAATATTTCAACACTCTTCATAAAATAACCCTATTTTAAATGACAAATTTTAATGATATAAGCCGGCAAACGAGCAGACGGATCAGCTGATAGTAAGGAATTGCTGCCGCCCATGGACACTCGAAACACCCTTTGGTGTTCCTGTGTTACAAGGGAGTTGCCGGCGTTTTGGGGTTAGAAATTTCGGGGATAGGAAGGGGGTAAATGTGTAGAGACACATTTTTAATATTTATTATTGTATAGTGTATTATTTATTTTTTGCCGTGTATCATTTAAGATATATCAATTCGAAATATCGCGTGACGTCACTTCCAGGTACAATTTCTACGTAGAAATAACGTATTTGCTCCCGACTCCGAAGCTTTGTTTCATTTTATATAAATACGCAGATTGATTACATAGAAACTCTCCACTACACGTAAAAACTATTGAACGGATTTAGAAGATTTTATAGGCCATGACCTGACCTGAATACTAAACAAACAGGCGACATGTTAATTCGCATATACGAGAGGAACTATCAACAACGCAACCGCTTTATTTCAAGAGCAATAAGAACCATATCCGTATATCAATTTTCAAATCTTATATTTAAGACCTGAAGCCAAAAAACTTTTATGTCTCGCCATTGTATCCCCGAAGGAGTAGGCAGAGGTGCACATTACGTCACGTAAGATATTATACAATATACACCCACTTTTCACCATTTGTATTATAAGTCTCATGTAATTGAAGTGAGCCTATTGCCATATACTGTGGGCACAATTCTAGACTCAGTGCTACTACTGAGAAATTTCGAAAAATCTAAATAAGCCCAGTAGTACTTTGTTTGACCCGGGAATCGAACCCTTGTCCGGTAGTCGCACTTGCGACCACTCGACCAACGAGTCAGTCACAAAGAATCATATTTGTATATCAAACAACAGTGTAGCTGATCCAGCAAACTTCGCCGCCTCAAATATTTTTTCCCAACATTTAGACCTGCCCAGAACTTCCACAAATAATTCAAGACAAAAATTAGCCAAATCAGTCCAGCCGTTCTCGAGTTTAGCGAGACTAACGAACAGCAATTGATTTTTATTAATAATAATATAGAGATTTCAAAACCTTATATTCGAGAGACCTGAAGCTAAGAAACTTAAACAATATACCATTCGATTTGATTCATGGCCGAAGTTTTCAGCAATAGATTAACTACAAACTTGCGGCGTAATTCAGTTCCGCAAGTTAATCTTTCAGTGAGGTTTAAAAAAGATATATATTTAACTTTGTAATCCTTTCCTGGAGTTCTCCTATAAAACGTTGGTAGTTTTAAACTAGTTTCTTTTATATTTCGGGTAGGTGGCGGTAGTGATGAGTGCTTGGTAGTAACTACAAAGTTGAATGCATTTATTATAACCTCATCTCGCATTTGTCTATGTGGAATTTATGTCCAATCCTCTTGCTCAAGAGTGATCCGTGGTCTCTCAGTGGACAGTTCATTTTAAATCCTTCAATTTGTCATTAATAGGAGAATTTCATTATTGTGGATGGTGATAGGCATGGTGATACTTGACTTGACTTACTTGGATAAGAAATTTTATGGATAAGCACTGGAGAAATCTCACAGAGAGCTATTTATTCGATTTTACCTAAGTGATGGTATTATTAAGCATCGGTAACCCTCTACTCATTTATCCTATAAGACGAAATAACCTCTGAGTTTATAAAAAACATGTCCCGTTAGAAAAAGAAGGAACATTTTTTTAATAAAAATTCAAAATTCAAAGGTGGCGTTGAAATTGTTGAGCGGTGCAGTGTGGAGGCGGCGGGCGACACCTAGTGCACTGAACATTACTTATCTAGGTTAACCTCGCCTGACGTGACCCACTTATGCATTATTCGGTGCGATGGATAAGCACCCGTTTTTCCAATGGATATGGAATTTTTAGTCGGAAAATTTAGTGGCTTTTGTGATAGTGACGGCAACAGCGCCGCGCTGTTTTATTAAATTTTATCTCAGCCATTCTTGGTTTTAGGTCTTTTTCGGTTCGGTTTTTGTAATTTTGAGGTGGATTCTTATGGACAGTAGTTGTGTCAAAAAGAGCAACGTAAGACAACAATGTCCGTAAGGATTGACTAGCCACATCAGACCAACAAGGTAGCTGGTTTTGCAGCACGAAAATGATCGGTCTATATTTTATTAAAGTCAACGCTATATATTTGAGAATTCAATTTACCAGATACCTATCACTAAGCTTAAAACGACGTAATAATCAATATCAACCATGTTACTCTAACAGCGAAAGCTGTAGATAGTTATCATAATCTCCTTCCTGGTGTGAAACCGATAGAATTTCACCGATAACATCGACTCGGAGCGCCAACCGCCGGCGACCGTGTAAGGCGACCTCGCAATTTTTCCAATATTCCACCTTCAAAAAGAACTCCAAAAAGCTAACGTAGAAATAGTAAAAAAACAACTTCGTGCCGTGCCGCCTTTTGTCAACTTTATCGGAGCGTCGTATCGGGACGAGTGAAGTTTTTTCCCTGCTTTTTTCCCCGCTTACTTCGACATCACTCTGTCAACGTCCACCGAGATATAACCCCGAATAAAAAATATATTTACGGACGTTACGGACGACCGGAAAATTTATCCGCGCCACAGCCCTTTGCAAGTTTTTATTATCAATCGAGGAAGTGTGTAGATCCTATAAATATTACGCAAGCAATTCAAACTAATAAAAAAGTTGGGAGACCACTTTTTGGTGAAGCTATTCATTTCGTGTATTGATAAAAATCTGTTATGTGATGTGACGGGTCGGATTCGTTGAATGGAATTGCAATGTTAAAGGTCCCTGGCGTATAAAAATAAACTTTGTGACATTTACAGTTAGGAAATATTTTTGGTTACAAAGTTATTTTGTCAATAAATATATTCGTTTGAACGATTGATCGTGATTCCATTTCTCAGTAAAGATTGATTCACAACAACTTCTTAAGTCTTTGACAGCCAAAAGAAAACTGTTGAAAGCAAATCCTCCGCTAACATCGGTCACCGCGGTGACCACCACGTCGCTCAATGTGTTAAAATCATCACTAATGTCAAGTTCCATTTTTTCCTTATATTTGGGAGATAAATCACGATTAACCTCAACGGTAAAACTGGCTTACTTTATGGAAAACTAGTTCAGGCCCCAACCCAGTTGGGACAAAGCCAGAAGAAAGAGAAGATAATTCTTCAAAGATCATATTTCAATAACCCTTTATTTCCCTGGCACTGCAGCGAATGCGCAATGGTCTGGTTACTTCGATAACCATTCAATGACTGAAAATATCGCTCACACACTCAGCAATTTTTAAACGGGAATAATGGAATGTAAGAATTTCACTTTCCGAGTCTCGCTTCTAACTTTTTACGCTTCGATAGGAAGAATATGGATTAGTAAATAGGTATTTGGTAGATATTTAGTAAAGTCAAAGTATTTATTTCAATTAATCCATATCTTAATCGCCCAGCTATATAGCTTAGTATCAGTGGAGACGGTCACATAGTTTCACGGCTTAGCTATTACTATATGCTATTACATCTTTGCGGCATAGCAACATGGCACATCCCTGGTGGCAAAGCAACATAAGAGTAAGTACCCATAACTGCTCTAAAATTTTCTTGGCTCATCAAATCTTTCGAAAATAATAGAAGGCAATGTTGAATGCTGATGTAATTACGTACACAGAAATATAATGTGCTAAATTTTTGTTCCAGACGGCAGTTAAAGTGGAGACGCATTCCTGTCGACACGCCACTAAGAAGACAAATTCACATAAAAATCAAAATCAGAAAGTGATACCTTGTGAGTACCACTTAAGAGTCATTTTTATATAAATTTATTTTCAACTTCCCCTGTCCCTTTTAAATATTTATAACTTTGTTCTTTCATACATTTTGTGGTTTGAAGTGTGATTTACATCGCGGTTTGTGACTGGGGATTCTTCGCAGTACATTATTGCTGCTGTATTTTATATTTTATGACGTCGAAAGCTCTTATTTCAATTACTTACAGGCACTTTTGAAGTCTGTTGTACATAGGGAGAGTGAGTTATTTTTATTCTAAAATAAAAACACGTACTCAAACACAGTGTGTGCAAATAATCTTAGTGTGGAGCAACATTCTCGAAGTTGTTCATTTCAAATACTTATAAGTTAATTGTTATCAATTTGTATTTGAAAATCCCCGTTACATTGCACAAAGCATCTACATACATTAGAGTATAGGTACATGTTATCATCATCATCATCATCATCAACAGTCGAAAAACGTCCACTGTTGAACAAAGGCCTCCCCCTTATTCCTCCACGTAAAACGACAAACGGGTACATTGTATAAGTATTCAAGTATTTATTGCATCCATAATGTACATAGGTGTTAGAAAATACATGATGACAGATACACAAATGTACACCAACAAAAAATTAAATATGAAAAGTTTTAATCACAACGAAAAATGTCGCGAAGTTCTTAAATGTTTCCGATTAAAAATATGGCAGTCTATCCGCGGCTTTATCACGCCATTCCTAGCATTCCACAAAGTACATTTTTATTCGCAACTCCCCATAAAGCTGGCTATAAAAAGGGAAATCTTTTTTATTACTTCATCGTGGCTTAGCACGTAAAACTTAGATCGTGGTACAGTACGCGACAACTGTTTGTGAACGATTCTAAATTTTTAACTGATGTTACAAATATTATTGTTTAGTTTGTCTTTTCTGATTGTAACTATCAAAGTTGAGATCGTTTCAAAGGGATACATTTGATTGACTAGCAAACATGAAGAATCCCGAATTGTTCAAAAAACCATTAATTTCTTTTCTTTTCTAAAGTACGTTGCTCCACATTAGGATTTTCTCCTATATCGTGGGTGCGTTTACAAACATACAATTTCATATACACGATACATGTTTACACACCCAGACCCGGAACATCATTTTTGGATTACACAAAGAGTTGTTTCGTCCTAGGATCGAACCCCGCGACTCGATACAGTTGCCTAACCACCACGATAACCGTGCATTCTTGTTACCTGTTGAAACTAAAGACAAAAATATCACGTAGTTTCACAAAATTGTCTCCAGTCGCTCTTGTAATCAGTAATCAGAGCTACAAAACCACTCAGTCAATGTAAGTTTCTAAACAAACATTCAGAGATGAAATTGAAACTATCATCAACCGGGCCAATTCCCAATTATTTACGGTCAGCGCGTCATGTCAACTTCATTCCGTGACCTCATCTCTTGCAACTGGAATCGAAATATAGTAACGAGGTGGTATACGAAGCTAGCCTTATACCGTGGCTCTGGTATGCGGTATGGGACAGGAGTTGGAACGGGGTGGTTTGTAAATGGTTTTATTTAGCTTGCCTCGTTAGTGTGTTTGGGTGGAATTTAGTAAATGAATTTTACACTCTTCCTGATGACAGATTGATTTCATATTTGGTACACTCTAAGTTCACTCTTAATTCTGATAACCATACTATACAATATAACCATTTCAATACTTGAAACAAAAGGGCTTGATTGGTAGAATAGAGCAAATTAAAACCGTTTAACATAAAAAAATATTTATTATGTTACTCAGTAAAGCCTTATATTATTTTAGTTTATTTGATATATTATTACCATAAGAATCTGACATTCCCTCTGAATCATTTCAAAATGTATCATCCTCACAAAAAAAGGATGGTGTAATACATATTTCGTAGTCGACTGTACAACATTCAATGGACGCCTCAAATTCTTACAATTTATTTTAAAGTCGCACAATTTTGACGCAATTGTTTTTTAAATGAAAATTGGCGTTTTAACTTGTTTGTTTCAATCTGAGATCTATGGCGCTCAATTTGGCTTAGATGGTAAAGAAAATTTAAGCGATTAGTGTTCAATGTGCAAAGATTATGGAGTCCAATGAATAAAAAAGGTTTTCTCCCACCTTGGGTGAGGCGAGAGGGAGTGTCAGACTCTTACTAACTAAAAACCACTTCGTTCCTACTCCTGCTTTGAGCTGGAGCCCCGGTAACCTGTTACGACGAACGAATTTCGACGTGAAATAATATTATAAAGGTTTTTATTTATTTATGATTAGCCAACTTTTGTTTACAACAGAACAATTGATAAAAAACGAATGTGAGTTTTACAGTAAGTTTAACAAATATTTAAAGGTAAATACAACATTAATAAATATTTATTTATTTTATTTTACAGTTAAAACAAACCAACCATAAGGTTTCTCTATCATTTATGTATTAAGTAGTAGAAAGTAGTAAAAACGTAGCGAGCTCAAAGTAACACCTCGCTGTACTACTAATTAGTACACTCCTGCCTGCCTCTTGAAACAAAAGGCAACAATCATAAAATAAAACATCAGCTCTAGTTAGCGAGCGCTGGTGCTGCCATCTTTATCGTCTGCAATTTGTCCGTGAATGACGTCACAATAGAAACTAGTGAACTGAGGAAACTGCGGTTGCAATACAAAGATAGGCTCTGTGCACATAGAAAGAGATTATGTATGAGAATAGAGTTGGGTTTATAATAACGGATTAATTAATATTCGCTAAGTAGTATAAGTAGTTGCTAGAAGCCTTAGTAAAACGGAAAACAACGCTATCGTTGTTCCACGTCAGTTTTTTGTGAGGCCGTGGCTTTTATCCACAATACCCTTTATACAAAATATATATTTAAAAAATATATATTTTTACAATTTTTTTAAGAGAAGAGACACTTACATCATAAAGAAAGCTCATACTAAGGGCACAGACAGCGTAAATGTCAGTTTCTAAAAAAATCTCTAAAAGATTGATGTTATGTGAATACAACACTAGCAATTTTAATCAAACAAACTATTAAGAAAAGAGCGTACTCGGGGCTTTTTAAAAGGCCGGCAACGCACCTGTAACTCCTCTGAAATTGCGGGTGTCTATGGGTAGCGCTGATCGCTTACCATCAGGTGACTAGTCTACTCGCTTGCCACCTATTCCATAAAAAAACCTCGTCTAGCTACCAATGTGTGTAAGTCCTAAGTGTTCATTTGCTGAACAGCTTCGTTCGTTACCGCGCGGTTTTGTCTAGTGACGTTTGAGCCAGCCGCCATATTGTTTCACAAGGAGCCTTTGATTTCAACGGCTTAAATAATTTATTTTTAACTTATTATTTAATTTGTTAGTTCAGTTTGTTGGTTTTGTATTATGAATTATGTTTTCAGTTTTGTTTATTGTTTTGTATTTTGAAGTTAAGTAGTTTAAGAACACAAAATTATTAAAGAGATATAAAAGAAAAGTATTTAGGTGGTGAAATATATTATAAGGAGTTTCGAGTTAAATCCAATATATCTCCAAATCTAGTTGCAAACTTTAAACTCATCACAAACAATAAAATAATTATCGAAAGGAGGAATAAATTATGATTATCTACTTACTTAAGTACTACTACTTAGTGTACAAAATAATATTATTTTCTTACAATTTCTCAGTCACAAACCAGAGATGCGCAGGGCACAATTTTATAAATAAGTAACTTCAAATAATTAACTGTCAGACTAAATAAAGTTTTAATATCGACCGTATTAGGGTTCATTATAGTTTGTTATTATTTGTAGTTTGTTTCAATTTTAAAAATTAATTCCTAATTTAAACATGTGTAATAAAAACTTCTTTGCAATTGACCGAAAATAATCTTTAAGCTAGAATTTAAAAATGACGTTCGAATTTTGAAATGTTTCCCGCCAAGAAAAAGCGGGAATTTATAAGACTTTTACATGAGTTACGCCATTTTTGTGACGGAAAACAAACGAAGTGACATCTATATTACATATTTTTGAAAGGTATTGCTTCACGATAATAATATTTTGTGCAATTGTGAAGAGTAACTGGTCTGTTTCTGTTGCAATAAGCTTACATGATCCCACGCTGGAATATCAATGTAATCCAACTTATCATACAAAAGCCACCCATGTTGTCTTATCATTAACACCTAAACAGCAATTTAAAATCTACCTTAAGTTAATAAGGTTATAAGTTGAGGTTCGAGTGGCAATATTCTGAATTCTCATCTAATTCTGTATTCTCCGCAGACGACTACAACCGCGTGGTGCTCGAGACGGTGGACCGGGAGCCTGACTCCGACTACATTAATGCTTCCTACATAGATGTGAGTATTTCGATAGTTATGCAATATTTTAGTGTGATTCTTGCGTTGATCTAGTTATTTTAGAAGAGTTTATTCAGATCCTAAAATGTCGGGGGCGACTCCCGAGTAACCTACGGGTGGTATCTACTTGCTTAATAAAAAAAAACAATCCAATAAAATCTCAATAATTATTTAATGTCAAAACTATACCCCAATCGGAGAGTATAAAGTCAAAGACTATTTAGTTTATCTACGCAATATAGATGCAATGAGCGTTAGTGTTACAACTCAAGATTAGGAAATTTCACAATATCAAGATTGAAATTGAATTCAAGGGTAAGCCCCTGGTTATATAAGTGAGCGATCATGAAGAGTAGTTTTATATGCACTATTCGCTACATGTTATAAATATAAAAAATACCCTTTTTACAAAAACCTACAATTTTATTTATCTAAAAACAACGTAATAAAATAAAAATCCCAGAGAATCCCTATATTTAGTTTGTTTACTAAAATCTAACCTACGCCCAACCACTCTCAAGCTAATAACTTGCCTTAAAAATCCCAGCTACTAATTAAACAGGTCTCCCCTTGCTTTAGAGACACATTAATTAAACGGTCTGGCTAAAGCCTAATTCTCTTCATTAATAAAGGGTAATTACTCGGTAACCGGTCGATAGTCGTTAATTAGTTATCTTATGACTGGTATCGTCTTGCTTTAGAGAGATCCGATATTGTTTAGTCGAGATAGAAAATTTAATTTTATCAATAATAATTAACTCACGGTCGTTTTTTCATTATGATGAAAATATTAACAATCTGGGTATTTTCACTGTTATATCTACAGTAGATCTTGGCTTACGAGAGTTTTTAGCGGTATAAGAAGGACTTGTCCCTGAAAAAAATTACCATCTTTTTTTATAATAACTATCGTGAGACATACAAAATTAACTAAAAATCATGGTTTACTCACGTACAGTAATGAAGAAAAGCTCTACTAGTTTCGAGTCACAGAAGGACTCTTGATCATGACAAGCGTGCGCAGACGCGGCGACGTCATATTAGTCATCGATGGATAAGACGTAGATGTTATAAACAAACCAACCTATTTAAATACTTAATGACTAAATATGAGATGTACGCACACACCAACTCTAAAACTTTAAGACTCATAGGCAGCTTAAATCTTTCACAACAAGAACAACAAAAAGAAAGCCATACTAGATCACATTTCAATTACGTTTACGTCGACAGTTCTCAAAACGTCCCCCACTTGTGTACATAAAAAGTACTGGAGCAAACCTTAGAATTCAAAGATTTCAGACGATCATGAATTTGGTCACGTCTACACATAATGACTGTACGAATTGTTGGGCTCAATATCCCTCTGAAAAGGCTCGATTCTGAAGCTGAACGACCCTGAAGGACCAAAGAATATCAACTAGATATTGTGTAGAATTGAAACCGGCTCGAGGGTTCCTGATAAAAACCTTAGGACCCAATTTGGCGACAAAAGTGTTGAGGTGAAATACTGAAAAGGTTTCTAGGGTTTAAAGTATTTATTCAAGTAGAAAACGTATTAGTACGTGACGTGTGACTTGAGTTTGTGTTAAGGGATGTCTTGAAATAGCCAAAGAATCGTTCAAATAGTTTTTAGAAGTTCAAAGGACCAAAAAAGCAATTCTATATTTATATACACACTCACGCATCATTGTGCTTGTCCACCAGAGATGTGCTATGTAACTATACTATGAATAAGTAATAGCTAAACTGTGAAACTATATGACCGTTTCCACTGATACTTAGCTATGTAGCTGTGCAAGGAAGATGCGCACCTCGAGTATGCGATGTATCGATAGTAGGGAAGCCATTAATAACACATCCATAGCACGCATCATCCATATGGTTTCCACCAGTGCTATGCTATGTGTACCAACGAATATAATTGGTGGAAGCCAAACGTATCCACAACAAAGTAGCATAGCGCATCTCTGGTGGAAAAGCACCATCACAGTTACAGTTACGACAACCGCATCTGTGAAGTTAACAAAGGATTTAAACTCAACAGTCTTTAACTATACGAGACGTTTATAATAAAAATCCAACTCTAAAATCCATAATATTCTCAAGTCACACTATATCCCTGTTCTTTGATAAAATTCAACCAGACTACCGCGGAAGCTTCACAAAGACTGGTATAATAACAAAAGTTAAAAGAAGTGTAGATATTAAATTTCATACTTACGCCACCGCCAGCACCGTCTATTTTATCCGACAATATTCCACGAAGGAGCATTTTAACGAAATTAAAATGTTGTACAATAAATGCACTCCTACTGAGCCGTTTGCTACAAGATCTAGGTTTACCAAAAGAGGAATTTCCTTAGTAAAGTAAGCTAAGGTAAATCGCCCGAAGGTAATATTAGTTTTCTACAACTTTCCATTAAGTTCTCGAAGGCTTATTAAGCCGGGGTTTGCTTTGATTAAAATCTTGTACAGGCAAGTTGTTTTGCAAATAAAAATGTCTTTCGATATTGCCTTTGACGTCTTAAGGAGCTTATTTCATGTCGGGAATACTTTCCATGTAAAGTAATCGTAGCAATTAGCGTTCCATAGTCCAATTAGTCTCTATCTCTATAATGAGACAGGCGTGAGGTTATATATGTATGTAAAGCGATCTATTATTCATAAATTCTAGTCGTATAAAGTATATTAGTATCAGTAAGATATAACAAAACTCAGCACTAAAACTGTTATCAAAAAGTAGTTAAACGTTGCAAAATTAGACACAGGCAGAAATAGCAATATGGGCCAGCCTATTAAAGTAGATACCAAACCGAAAGTCGATTTTTTCCTCAGAAAAAATATCCGTTCACACATTATACTTTATGCTTAATGTAAGTGACCAAACAAAATAAATTCAAAGGGTTTCTGACTTCAAAGTCCATATTATAAAACTTGTGCTGTTAGCATTACGTAAAAATATGAACCTTAGACGCAGTTTGCTTGGTCTATAAAGAAAACGCCAGCTTGGTAAAAGTGCGCGAAATAATTATTATTTATACCTATTGGGTTGAAAAAAGGGTTCTAAGGGACTACTTTTGTTACTTTTATGAAAAAAAATGTTTGTGCTCGTTCCAAGTATTTTTTGTCATGCGTTTTTTTCCAAAAATTGTAGTCATCAAAATAATACTTTCGCCAATATAATATTATTTTGGTATTTTTTGCAATATCTTTCTTTTTTATCGTATACAAGTAGATAGATCACCTGATAGTAACCAATCGCCTCTGCCTACGGACACCCAAAATACCAGAGGCGTAACATAAGTGCGTTGCTGCTGCTCAATAATATTTTATTTTCGAGGCCCTTTTATTTATTAATCAAGAACAGAGCCTATCAACAATTGGATCTCTTATAAATTAGATGACAATTTACTAGTGCACAAAAACCATTGAATTTTTTTATTCCCAAAAGATATCCTTTATTCTAACCTGTAGTTATCAAACTGAAACAAATGTGATATCACATCAATACCAGCTCGTAATAAATCCTGTGCCAGATGAAGTCCATTAAATTTTGATATCCCCATAAAAGTCGCGTTTGATATCCCATGCAGGCTCCACATAACTTATCTAGAACATACATCATTGGAAAAAAATTGATTCAGCCCGAGATTACAGCCAAAATAAAATAATAATAATTTAAAACTTAAAACAAATCAATGAGAAAATTACTAAACACATTAAACGCCGTGGTGGTCACCGGTGACCGACGTTAGCGGAGGATTTGCCTTCAACAGTTTTCTATTGGCAGTCAAAGACATAATATTTTGTAAACATGCAACATCAATTTTAAGCTACACGCGGGTACTGATGAGCGAAAAAGCTGTAGCCCCCATTGAATTAACAATACAACAAAATACTGCTAACCACAACGCGATTTACAAGTACTTTCATACAAACTTTACCATGTTCTCAACGAGGTCGGTACTATAAAATATCGATTTCTAATTACCTTATTTTCAATTGTTCACAGAGTATATTAAAACCAAACGCGTACATCGTAACTCAGGGTCCAACTGAAGACACAGTGGTGGATTTCTGGCGGATGATATGGCAGGAGCGGGCGGCTGCCATCGTCATGCTCACCAAAACTTTTGACTTCATCAAGGTAAGATGATCTTTGTATAACCTTGGAAAATATAGTTAAGTGATAGTGAAATCTAATTCAGTATCCTTAGTACGGTTTTCAGTACGGTTTGTTTTACGTTTAGCGAGATCGAAACGAGAGCGCGTTCGGTACTCTGATTGGTTGGTTCATTTGTGCCGGCAAATCACTCGTTTCGTTTTACGTAAAGCAAACTCGTACTAAGGGTACTGACTTGTGAAATTGTATGTTTGTAAAGGCATCCATGACACAGGAGAAAATATTAAAGTGCGCCAATGTTTTAAAAAAATATATATCTAGAAAATATCTAGTTTTTGTGGTGAAAGTAACTTAATGCTACCTGCAATAATTTTCTCACAAATTCATATCGGGTCTACCTTCATATTCTACATCGTTTAAAAAGTGCGTTGCTCTCATAACGTACATCAGGACGCAAGTTTGTTTAAAGAGGTTATTACAAGAAGCCGTAAACAACACTTTCTTACAAAGTTTCAGTAAAATGTTGAAGTTGCTAAAGTATTTGTAAAGAATCTCGCCGTGTTTGTTGCGCAACGAACGAGCAAATTAATTTCTACTTACCTGGTTATTTAATACTTAGAAAAATTCCATTGACATAAAACTTCATTACATTTTAGAAAATAAATAATGATTGTCCCGTTGGTCTAGTAGTCGATGAAACCTTAGGGTCAAATCTTAAAAAAAAGAACGTTGCCCCACACTAAGATTTTCTCCTGTATCGTGGATGCGTTTACAAACATACGAGTACATCACACATCCCACTCAGACTAGAAACAGCAATTTGTGGATCACACAAAGAGTTGCTCCGTGTGGGAATCGAGCCCGCTACACGTTGAGCGACAGCCGGTTTCCCAGGCACCGCGCTAACCATGCAGTTACAGAAAATGTTATTGGAATTTTATCGGTTCTTCAGATTTATACCAGTAATAGTTCGGAGTCTGAAAGTCTTCTCGTAATAGAACAAAAAAGACACACCCCTCTTTTAATTGAGACTCCCAATTGGTGACAAATGGTTGTACTAGCTTGAGGATATTTTTTTATTTTCTGATTTTATTTGCTAAGATTTCCAGAAGCCTTAGAGTGCTTTTCCACCAGAGATGTGCTATGCCATATTGCTGTGGATGTGTTTGGTTTCCACCAATCATATTCATTGGTACACATAGCTTAGCACTAGTGGAAAAGGACTCAACTAATTTATTTATAAAGATGCGTGCTATGGATGGCTTCCCTACTATCGATACATCACATACTCGAGCGTGAATCTTCCTCGCACAACATAGGTTAATATCAGTAGAAACGGTCACGTAGTTTCACAGCTTAGCTATTACATCTTCGTAGTGGAAAAGCACCCTTGGGGCTCACTTTCATGTGAACTGATATTCAGTTACAACAAATAACTCTTATTTGTCACCAAACTGTCTTACTTCCATTCCGTACTCAAACACTACGATTCGGAACAATGATGGTTTGTAGGCCGTACAAATATTTGTTCCGATGTGCAAATGGAAAGCGACCCTGAACAAAGAATCAACTCCCATGGATTTCATGGTGTTTTGATTCCTTTATTTAGTTATGGCTTTGTTTTAATCAAAATGCCATTACAGTACACTATACTGCATTTAATAATGAATGAAAGCTGTTTACATAAGCAACGCACGAAATGAACGCGACCAATAAAATTTTAATTAATTATGCTGTTTTTGTAAAGCGTTTAATCAATTATCAATGTGCACAAATATTTTCGTGCCTTATTATAGTTATTTTACGAGTAGATAGGCAGTGTTTTAGGTACATACTTATAGCGATGGCGTATCAATCCTAAATGTTCGGATTAATATTAACTTTTGCCGTTACATGGAGTCTCTGTCAAAAACTTAGATCGAAGTCCTTCATTCAAATATATCTTTTGAAGTTGCCTAGCTCTGAAATCGAACTCAGAACCTCATGTTACACATTAATGTAATATTTCAAAGCTACGAAGCGTGTTTTCCAGGGCATTCATAAAGAAAACGTATGAAGTGCATACCCGACGCGATTTACCACAAATTGTTAACCTCGTGTGTAGCGAGGCGCCCGCCGCCCGCGCGAGAGATGTGCTTAAAATTCTCTCAAATATGAACACAATTTTAAAAATTTTACATTGCAATCTTGTTCTTATTGTGTGAATAAAACTTTTTGTACAAGGTGTAGTAACTGAAAAAATCTAAAGGTTTTGAACTGCGCAGATACTTATCACTACATAATATAAAACAAAGTCGTTCTTTCTGTGCCTATCTATGCTTCTTGCTATAATATCTTTAAAACTATTCAAATGATTTTGATGCATTTTTTATAAATAATAACTGTCATTTTTTATTTGTGTAAGTAGCTTACAAGATAACACTTTTATACGTCAATAAATTATAGATAGCATGATTCAATAGGAAAATTTATGTGCATAACATATGCGTAATATAATTAAAACTCTATAATAACCGTGTGAACCCGGTACGAGTCGCTAGTTCTACATAAATTACATAAACCCTAGATACTACGAGAATGTCTTAATTTCCCACAAATTCACGAGCTACCTCGTTCATAATAATTACTTAATGCAAAAGGTAAGTTTGTTCTACATACATGCCGCCGTCCACACAAGTTTGGCGAAAGTAGTGTACATGAAGCTCCCCTGGGGTCTTCTCCAGGAGTTATTACAGGCAGGTGAAGCTTATGGTGGAAGGTGGCTCTTATATTATTAGGTTAGGTGAAAGAATAAGTGTTAGAAGTCGTACAATTATGTACATAGAAACACCCGAATTTAATCCATGTAATAAGAGACGGGCCTATTTTCATATCCCAATGGGCACAATTAAAACCTTTTTCCTTTAAAATATTTCTTTTTTTAATCGGGGAAAATACGAACCTTGCTTGGACCTTGTACTTGTAAATATTCGACAAACGAAGCAAGAAGCTAAATTAAAACTTACGATCAAAAACAGGCAACAACTTCGAATCGATGTCCAAAAACGTCTGTAGTCAAAATACCTATCTAACATATGATCTACGAGTAACCTGTATAATGCACGCTACACTTCGCTACCGCTTGATTCGATTCAATTAAAACTGTACAGTTCAACTGTTTCTCCTACACAGCTTACGATGTGAACTGCATAGTTCGACTGTACAGTTAAAACTGCACAGAAAAATCGTTAGGTGACTAGCCGCTGTGAGAAACGTCGGTATTCATATCATATCTTACCAGGTAACCTAACCAACGAACGACATACTTTTTTAATCTCGATAAAAACAAACCTGCCTCCAAAGTAACCAGAGTATCGGTATTCAGGCATTACCTCACCCTCACACTCCAACAGTTCGACAAAGTTCACTGAAGTTTCCTCTCCGGAGGGAAACTACCTCGAACAAATCATAAAGCGATCAAACAATACCGGCGGATCCCATCCCTCTTGTTTATTTAATCCTGTCAGATTATCAAGATGCCTATCTGGAGAATTAAAGGAAATGTTGCTAGAATATTTTGGATTACCGATGTCATAAAATTTGAAGCATATTTATTCTATTGAATTACAAGAAATAAAAACTTAAATAAGTAATAAATAAATATGTACGACTTATTATAACATAAAATAAAATAAAAATTATCACCTTTACGCGTCGAAGTACTCGTCCGCATCACTGTCACTGGGAACGTTCCCAGAAGACTGGCCGCATTGCCACGTTGAATGGCAATGCTTATCTTTTGACCGAAGAAATAGCCAGTCTTCTGGTCACGAGTAGAGTCGAGTATTCATTCTTGTTTAAAAATCTAGACACACGGCAGTGTGTCCGCCAAGTTCGAGCAGTAAACCGACTACACCGGCCGTGGGTTATATTACACGAACCATTTCGGGCCAAGTTCGACCCACCTATAACTCAAAATCTATTTTATCTACGCATATGAAATTTCTAGTATCTGTCGAGATCTACTTACTTATCTAAAATACAAAATTTCATTAATGATACCTATTGTAGGTCTTGAGATATCGACGTCAGAAAATCGTCTATTTCTACTATACATTTCATGCGTAGAACTGACGTCACTCACTCCCATCAAAAACCTAGACCACTTCCAATGGTCGTATTGATCTTGAAATTTGGCATGGACCTTAGGTCTTTAGGTCAAGGTAATAGGAAAAAATACTGAAAATGGCTAAGTGTGAGTCGGTTTTAAAAATAATGAAGGTGTAAATTCCTACCCCTAACGAACTAAATAGATTATCTATATCTTCCAATGGTCGTACCGACCTAAAATTCGTTACGAAGGTTTGTATTTAGTCAAAGTAAAGAAATAAGTCCCCCAGAAAATAAACCTTACAAAAATAAATGAAATCCCACCCAAAACAGGGAACGTGAAACGATTTCAAAATCAGATAATCAGAGCATGCTTCGCCTATAAAACGGTGACGATTAAGTACCAAGTTCCATACATAGAATCAGTTAAAAATGATATAACTTGGCAAGTTTTAATAGAAAATTATATACTTGACTCATTGCGTTTAGTAGGTTTATAACAAAGTGTGTGAAAACTTGCCGAACTTGTTATATCATTTTTAACTGAGGTCTAGTGTATGGACACTTGGTACTTATTTAGATCTCACTTCAGTTTTGATAGGCGAAGCAATTTGTATATTATCGAACTTGGTGCAGCCTTTCACATTTATGTTTTGGGTGGGATTGGCTATAATGGTAGATGACTAATTTTTATATGCCCGTATGTGTAGATTATTTTAAAATATTAGACACGATATTATTTATGTAGTTACGGAAATAAATACTTTCGAAGATATATTGACTTGAAATAACGCATGACGTCATCTTCTAGGTAAGATTTATATATAGAAATAACGTATTTTCTCCCACTCCTAAACATGTGATTCGGTTTATCTAAGTAATACTTACTTATGTTATGACAAAATAAAAAAATACGTGTCTAATATATTTTTTTCGTTGCCTAACTGACGGACTAAATAGATTTTTAATTTCCATACCCCATCATCATCCCTATTACCTTGAAATCGTCCCCCAGTCCCTTACAACCTGGTAACTACTTATCAGGGAACGTGACGATTTCAAAATCAGAGAATCAGAGCAGTACCCCATTGTGGCACGTTAATAGAAATAAAATTAAATGTTGCCATTTGCAAGAATTACCACTCAAGTTGGGAAAATTGTTTCCGAACCAATAAATGTCTAGTTTCACAGTTTCCTGAAACTTTCAGTTTTGATAAAAGCAATTTGTATGTTTCAGTTGGTGCAGTGTTTATTTGGTTTTTGTGGAACGTATTTTCATATTTTGGCATTTATAATATTAAGTTAAGTTCTCTAAAATATTGTGTGACATTGCACAGAATGTCGAAATATGATAAAAAAAGATTTTATAGATGTTTTTGATTACGAAGCCATATAACCGTTAAATAGATCCCTTATTTTTTAATACTAACAGACAACTATTCGTTACCCAGGTGATGTGCGTGCAGTACTGGCCCCCGAACAAGGAGAAGGACGAGACGTACGGAGACATCAGCGTGGGCATCGTGCAGGAGGAGGAGCTCGCCAACTTCCACATACGCACCTTCAGACTCTACAAAAGCGAAAAGAATGTACGTACACTTAAAGTATAATGTGTATAAATAAAGTATAAAGTAAAATGCATCGTATGATGCAACATCACGCCTTTTATCCCCGAAGGGGTAGGCAGAGGTGCACATTACGACACATAATGCCGGCAATGTCTTTACTTATACTTTTCACCATTTGTGTTATAAGTCCCATGTAATAGGGGGTGACCCTATAGCGTGGGCATCGTGCAGGAGGAGCATCGCCAACTTCCACATACGCACTTCCGCTGTACAGCGAAAAGACTGTACGTAAATTTATCGAGAAATCTTAAAAATCTCGATGTAATACGCCTTTCATCCCGACCCGGGTAATTGCAGAGCTGCACATTACCCCATAATGCCGGCAATGCCGATGTACAGTGTAAATCCACTTTTCGGCCCATTTGTATTATAAGTCCCATTAACAGGGGGTTAGCCTATTGCAATAACACAGAGTTACTAGAATACAACGAAAAAATTAATTTTTAACATTAAATATTATGTACACGTCTCATTTCGTCCGTTTTTCTAGTTAAAACAGCTTTCATTTTACATTAACTTACTCTTGAAATTAGGACCCGACTAACAGAAACTCGCAAAATGGCGACAGCTAGGCTAATTTGTAAATTAAATTAGTTCTTAGAAACTGCTAACTACCTTCTAGTAATTTATTCACGATTCCTGGAATGTTGTCATCTCACCCTCTCTCAAAGTCTCAACACACAAGTACTATGTACAAAGTCAATACAAATTCAATCTTACAATCCTTTGAATTAGGTATATTGTTTCTTGAACATCTTTTTTACTGAGTAGTCAGTACCAGCTGTTCAGCTTCTATTGATCGTAGCATGATTTTTTTTTCATCGTCAGGTTTTTTAGTCCCAAAGGGATAGGCAGAAGTGCACATTACGGCACGTAATGCCGCTATACAATGTACTTTTCACAATTTGTGTTATAAGTCTCATTGTAATAGGGGTGAGCCTATTGCCATATACTGGGCTACTGATAAATTTTCGGAAATCCGAAAAAAGTCCAGCAATACTTTGCCCAACCCGGGAATCGAACCGGAAACCCCTTGCACTTGCGACCACTCAACCAACGAGATAGTCTATGATATTTATAGCAGAAACTATAAGCCTCTAGAATTATTCAAATCGGACCAGTAGTTCCGGAGATTAGCGTTCAAACAAACAAACCAACTCTTCAGCTTTAATAGATTTTATAAAGTTTAGTACAAAAGGGGTTGGGAGAAATATTTTAAGTCTGAATTCGTCTCCGTCGCCATTTATTTTGTTCAGTAACCTGATTATTTTCACTTCACAACAAAACTTGAAGATTTTATTATTATTAATGCTTTGTTATTTCTTAGCGAGATTGGAATGGGAACAACTATAGTTTTGTTTGTTGTACCTAGGGTATTGTCTGTCCTAGTTAAGTAAATAGTGTTGATTTACTATCTAACATATTTTAAAAAGGCTCAGCTTTCATAGGACTTATCATTACACCTATTAATGTATTCAAAACATAGTATAAAACAAAGTTCCACGCTTTTCTTGTCACGCTTGTATGCTTAAATCTTTAAAACTACGCAACGGATTATGATGCGGTTTTTTTAATAGATGGTGATTCAAGAGGAAGGTTTATATGTACCTATATAATATAAGCACCATCATCATTGCACCAAAATAAATAAGAAAAAGGATGAAAAGGGGTTTGGGTAAAGTTGGCGTCGTTTTGAAGTTGAGCGGCCAGTAATGAAACTTAAATATTATGAAAGAACAGAATACAGCGATCAAAAGCTATTATGGTCATATTTCTCTAAACCATATCGGAACTGAGATATTTGGTTTTATATTGGTCATTGAAATCGAAGAAGTTATTAAATGTTATTGCACTCTTTATCTATGGGCCGATGGTGTGGCGCGCTTCTAATCTCTCGTGGACTTGTGGATAATTATAACGACCATAGACGTAGCCAGGGAGGGGGAGTTGGGGGTTCAAACCCCCGGAAAAATGCGTACCTAGACATTACAGAGCGTTATGTGTCTAGTGAGCATAGTACATCCCCTGTTTGGCAAAGGTCTGTATGGACTACCTATGAATCTATTTAAAATATTACATAATTTTTTATTTTTTTTTGTTACACATTTCATGGGTCGACTTTCTGGTAGAAACACTGGAAGGGCAAGATGCACAAGGGCTAGATGCAATATTGGGCCACTATTGCTCATGTATAATCGGAAAACGGACCTTAGGCTGCTGTTCGCATATAATGTCCATTATATGGTACATGGGATGGGGCAGATATCAAAATAATCTGACTCCGCCGGCACAATTTTTAGATACCATTATTCGACATAACATTGAGAACGAAATGGACTAAGAAAGTTAATATGTAAATGTGTTTTTAAAAATCATGTAATAAATGCAATAAGGTACCTATAATACTGTGTTTTTATTATTTCCTAGGGCCCAATACTAACGTCACATTGATAGACGAGAGGTCAAGAAACAGTAAAGCCAATAACTAATATCAATCTTCTAATAATATACAATAACTAAGTTTTTTTTTTTCACACAGGACGGTAATTGAAGTATTTATAGAGACTACATTTTTAAATTCTTCAAACTCAAATATCTCAGCTTTGATATAACTTAGGATAAAAATAATTGAACATATATGTGTAATAAATACAGCAGAACAAAGTAACATGAAAATTATTGGTGGCCGCTGAAAAAAAAAATGACGCCACAAGTCCATACAAAGTTACTCAAACCCCTTTATAAAGATAACAAACAACAACAACTGCCGCTCGATCGGGTTCTGAGAGTGAGGGAACAGACAGTGCACCTGTGTTTGCGCACTTACTTATGCACTGTATTACTTCCTAGTGGCTAGCCTATATAGTTAGACAGACTGGCCACCGTGGTCGAAATCAATCGGCAGATTTATTTATTTACTCTGAGGTTTAAATAATTGGCAAGAATTTAGTTTATTCCAATAATGTTGCTTCAAAAGCATTTGTTAATTCAATAAAGTTACTTTTTTATTACTGAACTATAGTTATGTATAAATAAAAAAGCTTAACACATTATAGTATGTATAACAAGTTAATAAAACAATAATTATAATGAACCAGTTATAAAATAATTTGAGTGCAAATTGAACAAGCACTTAATACGCGAAATAAATGTATGAAGTAAATAATTTGTTTCTGATTAATTATGAACTGATGTCGTTTATTCAATCGCAGTTATGAGAATTTAATAAATTCCGACATTTTCCATTTTATAATAACCTTCATTATTAAATTACTGCTTCATTGGTCACAAATAGCTTCACTAGAGGACTGACCGACAGACAGACATTTTGTTTACTTTATATGGTAATATTTGCTTTGACTTTCGAAAGTGCCTTCCCGGTCTATTTGAAATAAACAATTTTGACTTTGACTTTGACTTTGGTCAAGTGCGACTGATATTCAGGTCACAGTTTCTCAAGTTCGATTTCCGTGTCGGTCAAAGAGTCATTGGAGATATTCGACTTTTCGAAAAATTATGAGTAATATCAAAGAAGTACGCAAGTACCATTCCCAGAAACAATAAGTAGTGAAAATTCCCTATGTGCTTGTGCACCTCTGCCTGATAAACGTGAGATTATTATGGATCTTTAATTTTTACTAACATAATCGCCATTATACGAAGTCGATCTCCATTTTCCTCTTACTCCATCGACATTACCCCCCATTATTTCCCCCCAGGTGGTGGTAGAAGAGCGCTTCATCCTGCAGTTCCACTACACGCAGTGGCACTCGCACACCTGTCCGTTCAGCAACGCCCTGCTAGAGTTCAGGCGCCGGGTGCGCGCCGTGGTCGGCAGGAGACTGGCCACCAACCCCGCTGCCGGGCCTATGGTGGTGCATTGCAAGTAAGTTTTGCAGCCTTAATTAAGTAGCACGAGCAGCGTAATACGACGACACGCACCGTCACATCGTGTCACCTTAACCTGTTGTATGCCGAAACGCAGATCTACGCGAGACACAATGTGTTTTCTATTGTTGTCTTATATACGGCATACAAGGGGTTAATAATTAATAGCATGATTATGTATTTTATATGTTTTAGTATAGTATTATTGTATTAATATTGGCCTTCGTTGCCTGATGTAAATTAATAAATAAAAAAAAAAGTTTTCTAAAGTGTAGTGTGTAAGTTGATTAGTTTACTCTCTACTTAGATTAGGAAGTCTAATTGCCATATTTTTTTAGACGAATGATTAAAAGAAAAAATGTTTTATTATAATTCTCATTAGTTACTAACAAACTGATATTTATTGATTAGATAGTCAGGATATTTACTTAACTACCGCAAGTCATTACTTACTTCTTCTTAGTTTAGCTATTTCAGTATTTAAACACTTATTTTCATAGAAAAACTAAGTAAGTTCCCAACTGCTACGTTCACCAAACCATTTACACAATTTGCTAGACATTACAGCTTAATAACAACGCGACTTTAGCCTTTATTACTGAAAGTAATAACATAGTTAAAATAAAAACATTAGGAAATTGCACCTAAGTGCCTTTGAAACTAGGTGCATCGCAAAATTAGTTTACTATCTGAGTATATGTGCCAAGCAAATAGCATTTGATGCACTTCCCCGTTTACTGAGCTTGAGTAACATGTAAATTATGACTGCGATATCATAGTCAGAGTAACATATTATTATGTATGTGAGTACGTGATTAAATTCAATGTGTATTTTGAGTGTGTTGTACAAACATGGGGTTTATAACATCGTGTTCTACAAGTAGTGTGTAATCAATTTGAACTTGTGTGTGTAGTTAATCCTTTTGTGATTATTCCCTGTTGTCTCCATATTGGAAGTCCCTACTACTGATATTTCTAACAACTGTGTTTCATTTCCTAAAAACATTCCTTCCGCCACTTATAATGAGGCACTTTCGGAAACATTTTACTAAATAGTGATTAACTAATTCAAGCCTTTAAGAGAAAAAAGTATTTTTTTAAAAGGCTGGTAACACGCCTTTGTCTCCTATAGTGTTGCGGGTGTCCATGAGCGGCGCTGATCGCTTACCATCAGGTGACAAGTCTGCTCGTTTACCCCCTATTCCATAAAGAAAATCAATCATATGGTGACTGAATATACGACAGTCTTTTATAAAACAGGATTTTATGTTAGATAGTGAAATAAAAAAAAACTCCATATTAAAACGAGTCTCCTCTTCTAGTGACGGAGGCGGTCGGTCGGGCGTCTACTTGGCCATTGACGCAAACCTCGAGCTGGCTGAAGAAGAAGACTGCTTTGACGTGTTCGGGTTCTTGAAGAAACTCCGACAATCACGGAAAGGACTTATAGAAAATGAGGTAAGGTCTATACTTTTACCAATTATACATACATAATGATTATAGCATCATTACTTATTTTATATTTAACTGACGACAAAACCGGGAATCTTAAAGTACCTGGTAAGAGGGGGTAAGCAGGGGTATAAGTACAAAGAATATTAGCACTGACAATAGGTATACCTATCGTATAAGCTAAGAGTTTGCACTGCACTTAGAAACTCTTGGTAGAGAATGGTAATAGAATCTCAATAGATTGCTGTTACTTAACAAATTCTGCTCTTGACTAAGTTTTCTCAGATTTAACTAACGTAAATAAACCTAAGTATTCACACAAGCCCGACAGTCACCATTGTAGAAAAATAATTTATGCACGTTAAATAAACAGAATGCAATATAAATACAGAACAAATGCCCGAATGCCACTTAAATACAGCAGCATTCACTGCAGCGCAAAATTGAATTTCACAAGAAAGGCAGCTTTTAGTACCAACTTATACTCTCTAATTGAAGATTTTCTCCAACATGGTACAATAACAGGAGAAATTGAGCTCCGAGTTGAGTATTAGTAGAGATTGTGTAAGCATTAATATCAGTGATTTACTGCGAAAATGTAGCCAAGTGCTCCCGTATGGAATTCTTAAAGAGAACAAGTTTGTTTCCGATATCGCTCTAATAGGGTATGTTCTTAAGTAAAATGTTTTATTGAAGCTCTCGTGTTTCGGTCGGGAAATGAAATGAATCAAAAAGAAAATCTTGTTGTGGAATTCGTGATCAAACTTCGTAAAGGATATTTATTATCTATATACAACTCTGAAGAGTGCTTTCCCACCATAGATGTGCTATGCGGATGCGTTTGACTTTCATGTATCACATTCAATGGTACACATAGCTTTGCACTGGTGGACACTGACTCAGCTAATCTGTAATGTTTTTTTTCTATGGATAGATGCGTGCTATGGATGGCTTCCCTATTTACTATTACTTACATATTTATTATTGCGAGCTGCGATCTTCCGCACACATCTACATAGCTTAGTATCAGTGGTCGGATAGGTTCTACATCTTCGTAGCACAGCCACATACCACATCTCTGGCGGAAAAGCACGCATATGGAGAACTAAGATTCTATTTTGTTTCCAAAATAGAATCAATACACAAACTCCTTCAGAATTCCAATCAACAATTGATTAATGAGTAGCATTTTATTGCACCAAAGAGGAATATTCTAAATTATTTATTTCTTCATGCTACAGGAACAATACAAATTCGTATACGATACGTTAGAAGAACACGTTGTCTGTGGAGTCTCCTGGTTCCCAGTCTCAGAACTGTCTCAGAGACTGAAGCAGAAGTCTCAGAGGGACCCGGTGTCGAAGCTCAATGAGTACCAGAAGGAGTACCAGCAGATCTGCAAGCAAACTCCTCGGTTCACGATAGGAGACTGCGCTGGTGGACACCGCGGGGACAATCGGGAGAAGAACCGAGATGTGCTGGTCGTGCCTCGTAAGTTACTGTTGATGATTCTATGTTTATGGGCAGCTAATTGCTTACTATCAGATGACCCAGATGGGAATTTGATTGATTTTGAACTGATTCAAATTTTGGTCCAGTATTCAAAGACAATATTTTTTTATTTAGATAAACAGAAGAAGAAATTATGATGGATAAGATTATATAACATTAGAACTTGTGACTTAATATTTACCATGTTTATTAATGTCTAATAGTTTCCGATATTTCGCCACTGTATCAAGCGCCATGATCACGGATGAACTTCTAATGATAATTATTGTTAGTGACCATATCAATTCGAAAACTTATAGGATGGTTAAGATTACATTATATGATTAAGAATGTATTAAATGCATTCTGACTTAAAACATTGTCAGATTTATGCAGATAAATCATAAAACTACAGGATTCTATGTTACTATTCTCTTTTATCCTCACAAACTTTGTGCAACTTCTTGTTACCATTTGCTTTGTACGTTTTTTTTATATCTGACAGAAGAATGTTTTGTTGCAGCCGACAACTTTCGTCCATACTTGACGTCCTTCCAAGGAAACAGCTTCACCGACTACATCAATGCAGTCTTTGTAGATGTAAGTACTGATTTATTGCATCAAAACTGTTTAAACTAGAGACACTTAATTTTTAACACATTGAACGCCGTGGTGGTCACCGGTGACCGACGTTAGCGGAGGATTTGTCTTCAACAGTTTTCTATTAGCAGTCAAAGACTTAACCGACTTAAAAAAGGGAGGTTCTCAGTTTGACCTATATTTATGTATGTATAATTTGGGCACAATTATCTCGCGTTTGGCTGAACCGATTTCATCATAGAAGTTTTCAAACTTAGGAGAAGGTTTTAGGTATATTACCAGACTTAAAAAAAATTAGGTCCACACTTTAACATGTGTTTAAATACATGTGTTGAATTCGGTTTCTTTTAAACGTAGTTTATCCATTCACCACCCTTACTCTTTCTGTGGGTGTCTTTTGGCAGAGACTGGTAGCCTAGGTTTTGCTAATGAATTTAATTCACAGGATGTAATTCCCTTTAATTGCAGGATCACTATGTATAGAAAATAATATTTTAGCATGTAAATCTATCCTTTGTTTGGAAGTCCAAATTAACAATACAAAATAAAATAAAACACACTTTACTCAGACCTACAAGGTGCCAACGTAAAATAGTATCACTCCAACAGAAATGAAAGCACAATTTTATTAAGCAAAATGCAATTTCCTTAGCTGTGTCCTGGACTTAGAAAGTTCATCTTTTCATTTAATGTGACTTTATAGTGACGGGCGCGACACCGCACTCAGGCGTAGTGTTAATGTACCTTTGTGGTTGAACAGTAGTTATGGTTATCCCTTACTTTTTACATTATTGCCGTGACTCCTACCTAATGGGAAAGAGAAATGGGGTGAAATGTGAGAGCTCCGTCTTGAGTTGGGTTCTCTGAATCTTGTTCAGTAGTGGAAGATTCGTTTAGAATAGAGGATGGGTAATAGACTACTTAATTGTTGAGCTTTTGTTGAAATGTTAATCGCTTATGGTCATACTGAATGTACAGTCTAAAAATGTACTTGCTGTATATAGATAGTGCTGATGCGGCAGCTGTGTCGCGTTCGTAATTTTAATTATAAATAGTCATAGTCATCGATTAAGTAAATTAACTCAGTGCTAATAAACCTACGATAGAAAACGGTATAGCCAATTTTCTACTTGAATAACTTAACTAATAAAAAAATATAATATAAGTGATTCATTCTCTTTGCACCCTTTCAATTCGCACCTACTTAACTTCGAGAAACGAAATTTTTTATTAGTGAACATAAGAAAAGTGTTATAACCGTACACTGAATGTTACCATAAACTATTAAGGTTTAAAAAAATATACCTGTTTTTTCAGAGAATATCGAGAGAATAAAATTCTTGATAAATAGTACAGAGCATTATCGCAATAGATTTAACATGCTTACTCAAAATTACCATAAATTATAAGCCCAATCATCTTTCACAGCCATTTATTAAGAAGCGTATACTAAAAGCAGATTATGTTACAGGGTTACACGAAACCTCGCGAGTACATAGTAACAGAGTGGCCCCTGGTGAGGACCCAGGGAGAGTTCTGGTCCCTGGTCTATGACTACGAGTGTGCGGCAGTCGTCGTCCTCTGCGTGCCTCCCAAGAACTCTGTAAGTAATCTTAAATCTTTCTTTTAAAAAAAAGAGTAAAAAAGTTAAAAAGTCAAGAAAGTAATTAATAATTAGTTTTATCTTCTAGTATTATTTATTTTAAAGCCCTTTCATTTCAATAAACTTACTTTTAATGAATTATGATAAAGAGCAGCTAAGCTGTAAAACTATGTGATCGATAAGCTATGTAGTAATGCTAAGCCACTGATACTAAGCTATGTAGCTGTACGAGTAAGATGTGCTATAAAGATAGACCGCTGCAAAGTAGCTGTGCGAAGATGCGCAGCTTGAGTAAGCGATGTATCGACAGATGGGAAGATATCCAAAGCACGCATCTTCCGAATGAATAACATATCTCATTTGAACCCATTGTTCCAAACAGCTTAGCACTGGTGAGTTTCCACCAGTGCGAATATGATTGGTGAAAGCCAAGCGCATCCACAGCAATGTAGCATGGCCCATTTCTGGTGGAAAATCACCCTCATATCGACACCAGCAATTTATACTACGCTAACTGGAAATTTGGAAAAAACTTTTTTATGCCAAGTTGCTTAAAATGTGTGTTTACATACGTCATAAAAAAATTGAGAAGAAATATGCAAAAATAAGAAAGTTACAAATCTTATAAAACGCTAAATAAAGGTACTTTTTGAAATCACTCGATTTATATTACGCCAACTATTATTAGCGGAGTGTGCGCGGGGATCACTTTGGTCAAAGTCCGTGCAACACTGCACTAACTCATAGTTAGCGTAGTTTAGTGCGTTCGTGTTTACACTTGTTCGTTTGTAAAATGAACGACTTAGCGACTTTTACATAGTAAATACTTATGTATTAACGTATTAATTAGTTTATTAATGGTACGCTGACTATTCTTTTTGTAAGTAAGTACATGTTCTTTATAAAATATTGAAATATGCATCAGATGATTGATCATGTACTACGACGTCCCGTACTACACTACGCTAACATAAGTTAGACGTGTATAAGATGTAATTTTTTTTTGATGAATTACGTTTATATACGGCTAACTTGCGCTAAATCAAAAAATAGAAATAATTAAGGAAATATAAATATGAGATATTACAATAAATAAATTAAATATCAATCATACCAAATTTCAAAAAAGTATCTTAATTAATGTAAAAGTTATCACGTTTTTCCCTTTAAACGCCTCTACTGTAAAGTACGCTTTTTGAGTTAGCGCAGTATAAATTGCTGGTGTCGATATGTATGTGTTTGTTACAGCAACAATTCCCTCCGTTCTGGCCGGAGGGTCGCCACTCGAAGAAGTACGGGCCCGTGTTCACGATAGACCACGTCTCGCACAACCACTACACCAACATCAAGACTTGGATATTCAGGATTAACAAGAAGGTAACAACGTTCTTCTTTAAACTTACTTCTCTGCCTTTATACAAGATCTATTTAGTTTTTGTACGTAAACAGAATATTATTGTCTTCCTCGTTGAGTGTAAAGCAACTGTCGTGCAAAGATTTCGATCCAAATTCGAGACTTTATTCGGAAACCTTTATCTTATGCAACTTCATAAGACGAGGTTTTCAAAGTTTCAATTAATAGCAATGCAGGCGGATAATATAACTAATCTATTGTTAAAAGTAAAGTGTTATACAGGTTATAGATGGAACCTTCCCAAACGCCGCAAACAGGTGATGGAAAAAAAAACTAGTTTTATTTTCAAAAAGTTAGAGAATTTTATATGATTATTTTATGTAATAATAGTTGTAATCAACTGCTTAAGACTGATGTTCCATGAATGACATGAAATCTAAAACGATAGAAATTATAAAAACCAAACAGAAATCATTTAGCATTCCGTTTACACCTTGTATTATATTTATGTTACATGACATTACTAACCTTCCATTACCCAACAGATCATCTCCCTGACGGAGCTGATGGCCGGCGTGAAGGCGCCCACGAAGACGGTGCAGCTGTTCCAGCTGACGTGCTGGCCCATGGGCCACAAGGTGCCGTCCTCCACCAACTCGCTGGTCGAGCTCATGAACATGGTGGAGCGCTGGCGGCAGCGGACCGACTACGGCCCTGTCTGCGTCGTGTCGCCGTCAGTACATTACTGTTCATAATGTTTTTGTGAAGATTATATATTTTACGTAAATTATTCGAGACTGCTCGACTGATTTCGAGCCATACGAGGCTTAATCGTGAATTATGCAATGGTGGCTTGCGTTTGGAATAGCTTACGTGAGAAAGTAGCTTTTCGTTTTTGAGAATGTTTTGATAATTGGTATGTTGTTGTTGTTGTACAGTGACGGTCGAAGTCGTGCCGGCGTATACTGCGCCGCCAACGCGTGCATCGAGCAAGTGATCCAACACGGCGAGGTGGACGTGTTCCAGGCGGTGAAGACTGTACGCCGGCACCGACCACAGCTTGTAGAGAACATGGTACGTACTGACGACGAGATGATAAAACTTTGCTAATGGTGCTCTTCTGCAATATTAAATTATCCTTATTCTCCACAGACCGAATACAAATACTGCTACGATCTAGTCCTCCACTACGTACTGCACTATTTAAATAAAGACATGAATGAAAAGAAGTGAGAGTGCGAACTCAAGGACGAACTCTGGTTCATCGAGTTCGGCCGCGGCGCCGCGCTGCCCACGACGCCCGAGGAGACGTCGCCGGCCGCGCCGCGCGACGCCAAGCGCGCGCGCCCGCGCCGCGGCCTGTCGCTGGACCGCCTGCTGCCCGCGCCGCGCCCGCCGCTGGCGCACGCCGCCACGGAGGAGCCGCGCCGGCCGCGCCGCGAGCGCCCGCCACTGCGCCGCTCCTTCCGCCTCGACGAGCACGACGCCGCGGCCGCCGAGCGCCGCCGCGCCTTCGTCCGCGGCCCGCGCGCGCCCTCCTTCGACGAGGGCGACGACTGCGAGTGCGCGCGGTCCTCGCTGGAGCGCGAGCCGCCGTCGGACGCGCCGGACGAGGACGACTACGAACCGGAGTTCGCCGCCTCCCCGCCGCGCGCGGTGCCCCCGCCCCGCGCCGGCTCTTCTGACCGTGTGCTGCACGACGCATCGCCCCGCGCGCCCGCGCGTGCACACTCCCAGGGTGTCTTCGAGCGACGCCTTCCTAAAATATACAAGTTCGGCCTCATGGATAAATCTAAAAGGGCGAGCTCGAGCGCCCTCTACGAGCGAGCAGAGCGTTCGCCAACCGAAGCGTTCTATAACGCGACTGGCTCGACGCGGCTCAGCTCGCAAGAGCTTTTTGAAAAGTTCTGTTCTGAAGAATTTACCTCTTTGTACGGACGAGACGACGACCGACGACGCCGGCCACCGCACTCGAAATCCACCGGCAGCAGCGGGTCGGACGTCCGGCACGAGCGCACGTGCTGCCGGCGGGCGCCGTGCGGCTCGCAGCCGGCGCTGGGCCGGCGCCACGTGTGCGCGCCGCCGCGCTCCGACCGCTCCACCGACTCGGAGGACACGTCCCCGCGCCGCGCCGCGCCCCGCACGCTGCCGCTCGACCCGGACGCCGACCCCAGCCAGCTGGACGACTGCTCCCGCTCTGCGCCGCTGCTGAGCCCGGACAGGTTCGAGGCTCGTTTCACGTTTGATATATCGGAGCGCAGTGAAGTCACATCTAATCGCGATGAGACTCCTTCAGATGCGACCGAAACGCGGAACCTAACTCTTTACGAAGAACCGCATTCGGATCGCACCAGTCTTTGCGAATTGTATGACGCAGCATTCTCCTCGCATCGGCCATCATTTCGTAGAGATGGGTCACGACGTCGCGCAGGGCCTGTCGATCTGAGTGCGCTGGATTTCCGCGCCATCGACGATGAAAGCCCGCGCCACAGTCGTCGCACATCACAGCGAAGTATGGACGATACGCTGCATCAGAATTCGGAGACGCGCAGTTGGGCTTCAGATTCAGTATTCGCCACCCCGGAGCGGCACGCTGTTGGTGAGGTGTCTCCGTCGTCCAGTGGAACTCGACAGTCACTCACTGTACCCGGTGAGTCTCCTCCACGCGCCGACTCTGCCGCAGCAGATTCCACCGTGGCCGAAACCACGATCGCTGAAACAACCGTCGTCGAAGAAGAACCAACTAGTGTTATTGAACGCGCTGAATACGCGCTGGCTCTGCGACTGGGGTGCATAGAGTTGGACGGCGAACCATCAGAGCGCGCATCATCTACGCCGTGCGGCAGCGCCCGGCTGTCCAGCCGGCCGTCGATGCACAAGCTGGAGCCGCTGGAGCCGCTGGAGCCGGAGCGGCTGTGCGGCAGCGGCGCGAGCGCGGAGCCCCGCGGGCGGCGGCGGCGCGGCGCCAGCGAGCCGCGGCGCTCGGCGCGCTGCTTCCCCTCTGACGTGGTGCGGCGGCGCCGCCGGGCCGGCCGCGCCGCAGCCGCCGCCGCGAGCCCCCCGAGTGCCTTCCCGCGCCGTGCGTCCGGCGGCCGCGTCGCCTTACCGCGTGCTGCGCGCGCTGCGCCGCTGGCCCGGCCTCGCGCCCCGCCGGCCCGGCCTCGCGCCCCGCCGGCCCGGCCTCGCGCCCCGCCGGCGCGCCGTCCGGCCGCCGTGCTCCCGCTGTACATTCGCCCCCTCGTAGTCCTCGTCGGTAGCCGGACCGTAACTGCCAAATTTCTAAATATAATGTAACTACTAATTATTTCGTCTAGGTAAGTAGAGTAGCGCCGTCTTTTTCGGTATCGTTAGGTAGGCAGTGCCTAAGTCAACTACGTGCGTAGAGCGTAGATTCTAAATCTCGTAGATAGAAATTGTACCCGGGGCAGCCGCGGGCGCCCCGGTCGCAGTCCACGACTGACACAGGGTCATCGTTTAGCTAATTACACATTAATTAATGCGCTGTCCGCACTGACGCTTGTGCTGCGGTCTAGGTAGTTAATATTCCACGAGATGTATGAATTTTTACTAGAAAATCAGAGCGATGTGGAATCGAAAATGCACTTTAGTCACACTCATTTCATAAAGCCAAAACCTAGATGTAGTAATAAAAATGTAGGATGATAGATACATGGTACGGAGAGTAGTGCGCGATAAATCACACGTGTCAGTGCGGGCAGCGCGCGACGCAGCGCCCTGTAACGAGCGGTGTGCCGAGTGATCTAGTTAGAACATAGTATATAAATATATTACATTTAGGTGATTTATGTGCTTTTTATATTGAGCTGAAGCGTTTCTTCACGTGACGTGGAGATTCAGGGCACACGTCGACTACCGCAGTTAGACTGAACCTGGTACTGTTCTGTATAAAAGTGTTTCAATATAATATATAATATTTTGTATCCTCGATACCTTGCGTTAAACTGTTTTGGTGTCGTATTTGTCGATGTTATCAATGTTTGTCTAGTTTATTCCAATGTGTTAAATATTTTGTGTCATTATGTACTACACGTGACGTATATAAAGTTATATTATTAGTGATACGGATTAATTATGTGTAAGCTTGTAATTTGCTGAATATTTCGGAAAGATAATGTCGATATTTAATATTTGCAATATCGTGCCGTTAGGTTTATACGTTATTATATTTCAAGTGTGCCAATTCTTCCAAAGTATATATAAATATGTGTTGGCTCATTGAAGTTTATAATTTTAATGTTTCACGAAGTGGAACCATTTTTGGTTTTGTGCACGATGTAAAATAATCTAATTTATGTTGTTAAAGAATTTATTAAGTTATGAATACCTATATTTCTTAAAATAAATAATAAACATATTTTCATATATATTTGGTAGTATTTATACAACCTTCAAATTGGATTCAAATTAATTATGAATATTTATATATTTGGGCTTCGAGTCGATTTGTCGTTTAGGTGAATAAGAATACTTCCAAGTATTTATTTTAGTGAATGTTATTAGCTCATTTATTATTGTTGTCCTTCCATTATTTATGTGTAAAATATTTGATATTTTAAAAATAAATGTGTACTTATAGTAAATCGATTAAAGTATTTTTAAATGGCGATGTCAAAGTATTGATGCTTAATTTTTTACAAAATGTAATAATTTTCTAGTGTTGCGTCACAATATTGCTAACGATTCGCTTGATGGATCAGCAATTTAATTTTAGTGAGCATGGCTATGAATTATAATATTTTCTTAAGCCTTTTAATGTGACAATTGTAATATGTATTATGTAATTTAGTTAATAGTTCTACATTGTATTTATGCAAACGAATGTAACGCACAACCTACCAATCCTAACATTTATTGATATAAACATAGTAAATACCCTTTTGACTGCAGACATTTTACAGAGCAATTTTTTGAGGAAAAATTTACGCTTTTCAGGTAAATAGCGGCTATTATACATAGATGATAGAATGCCAACATCAATAGTATACAGATTCGATAAATTTTATATCAATGTAATTTACCAACGTCCTCGCCGCTTTTGTAAGCCACGGATACGCTTTGCCAATAAAATTAAAAAAAATAAGAATTTTATAGACGATAACAACTGTGTTGGCGACTGTACAACGTTTTTAAAAGACATTATATTGAGAGTTTTTGTAAGTTTTTTATTTTGTAATTTTGCTACGAGAGAGGTAGAAATTAATAAAACTTTTGTTCTTCTCTGTACTTAATGAAACGCCTTTAGGAATTTACACCCAATGTAATCCCCGTGTCCTTTTAGGTATCTAAATAAGGATTGTACATGTTAAAATAAAAAAAAACATGTTCAAATAACATTTCTAACTCTCTCAGCATAAAGTTTAATTTCCTCTGTTTGTCTAAGATTTTCAAAATATTAATTTACCACCTAGGTACGTAGATACGTGTTGTAAATGCTTTATTGTAAGTTAAAATTTCATGTGGACCATATTTGATGTTTTTTTAGTAATAGTTAAATATCTATAAACGTGAACAATTTCCTTTGTAATTAAATTAAGTGGATTAAAACTTAATATATAATGACGTCTCGCCACACTGACCATCTTTATGTAAATAAATTAGAAAAAAAAACTAATTACGTAGTCAAAAGTACCTACTTATACCAAATTATGAATATTGTATACCAATATACATACATATTAATGAATTTGATTATTTACTATATATTAGGGGAATGTGAAAATTGTAACTAATACATACTTTATATAGAAAACATTGTGATTTCAAATTTTCAACTTCCATAAAAATTGTAAAATAACTTATTGAAATATTGTTGTCATAAATGTTATTTGAAAAGGTAATTTTAAAATTTATACATGAAACTTAATGGGAAATATATTTATTTGTTGTATAAAATTATTTGTTTCATTCTAAATCCCTCCACCGATATAGTTAGTCACAATTTTTGTCGCTGTCCCACTCTAGGCTTTTCTCCTGTGTCGTGCGTGCGTTTACAAACACAATTTCACATACTCATGACACCCAGACCCAAAACAACTATTTATGGATCACACAAAGAGTTGCTCTGTACGGGATTCGAACCCGCTATACGTTATACAGCTGCCAGTTACCCAGTCACCGCACCAACCATGCAGTTTATCTATCTAAAAATTATGTCCGAAAGATATAACATTGTGCAGTAAAACTACTCATTGTGCGGAATATTTTAAGCTGTACCTCTACCATGAGTTGACGTAGTTATGACATCTCACTCTACTACAGTAGTAAATGTGACTACTCTGGTCATATATTTTTATAGTATATTTAAAGTAAACAGAAATAAATAAAGAGAAGTTATCTACCAAGCTAACCGTTAAAAGCCACCCACTATATTAAACCACCAAATAGAATGATCATAAAACCTCCCACGGGATATAATACGAGGAATACAGCAGGAAACGACATCATTATAATTTAATTAAAACTTAATTAACATTCTTGTCGTAAACAATAATTTGTGAATAGAAACCTTAATCGCGAGGGACCGGAGTTTTATTAAGGAAATATATTATCTTCCTGTTTCATTGAGAAAATTAAAAAAAGTTTAGATCATTTTGATGGTTGATAAATATTGTGAAGTTTGTATAAGTATAATAATGATGGATTTTAACACAAAAAATAATGAAAGGATAGATGAAAGCAGATTCACGTAAGAAATAAACAAGGCGAATATGAATGGGGCCGTCGGTAGAGGGCGCCCTAGACGGACATATAGAGACTTTATTGGCGATATATTAAAGAAGGGCCAAATTAATAGCACGTTTAACCGACGAGCATGCATGAAAAGACTGTTGATGAAGCGAAAGAGGTATGTAGGAGTTATAGCAAATGGCGGTCCATTGTCTCTGCCTACCCCCATTGGAAACAAGCATGAGGTTATGTACGTATAGATGTAGACGCTAATCCAATCAAATCACTTTGCTTGTATTTACGTGCTGCAAGCTGCACCTCTGCCTACCCCTTCGGGGATAAAAGGCGTGACTTACGTACATCTACCTATGAAAACTAATTTAAACCTAAGATCATACACTCAAGAGCTGCCTATTCATCAACAACCACCAAAACAATCGGCATTATATATAAGTCAACACACATTTAAAGCCGATAAAACCACCCCAATTACACTATTTACAAAGTTAACCGACATAGCATACGTAGGTAAACTGAACGCGAATATTTGCGTAAAATTACCGGCGGTAACCGGTAATTATACAACGCGACGTAATGCTTTTGCTTACGATACGAGGAACAATTACCGCGGTAATTTACTTGGAGGGTAAATGACTAGACGATGTGCTAACTTATGTAATAGAGTAAGCGATATTTTTGATGTTAGGGAGAGAAAGAGATGGTTAATTTAAGTTGATTAGACAAATAGAAATGTTAATTAATTATTATTGTGGGGACACAATTGTGTATTAGATCGCAAGCTTCTTCATGGAACTATGTCTTTTGTATATGATCCCCGAAACCCAACAACCTTAATCCATAACCCCCAAAAGGCCGGCAACGCACTTATAACTCCTCTAGTGTTTCGCTTGTTCATGGGCAGCGTCGATTGTTTACCACCAGGCGATTCATCTGCTCGTTTATACCATAAAAAATGGTCGCAGGGAGCCGCTAAGTGCAGATCGCAGGCTTGTGTTCAACCCTGGATCTCTTGTGGTGATGGTGATGATGGAAATCAAACATATCTCAACATCGACCTCTGCCAATGCTAACAATCATGGAACAAATACAAAGCAGAGATGTCATAACTGATTTTTTCTGTCTATTTTCTATTGTCCAACATGCAGTCCCATACTACATACAAATACAATCATGTTGCCAATAAAATTGTTCACATTTTAATGGGCCACATTCTGAGCCCTTATAACCTATCTACATCTTTTTACTTACCTATTAATAAATATATATCATTTGGACAGGGCACATTTATTTCGTCAAATTATGGCATCTCCTCTTCTACTTGCTTTATGCTAACAATAGATTAAAATAAAACACTCCAAAATTAGATAAGGCCTAACTAACACCGAAAACCTTTTAAATATGTCTGCCTATGTAACTATATATTATTAAGTATTATATGCATATATCACTAATCCGGCACAAACACTGAAAACGTTTTTGCTGCAGCCGGATGCGGTTCGTTCACGCGCCGTATGAAACTATCATAAATCATCACTCGAACGAACCGGGTATATTCCTATTCAAATCAATATATTCCTATTATTTAAAATAAAAAATCTATGTTCGCTAAAAACGATCAGTGAGTATCTTTAGAAAACTAGTGTAGATCTATTATTAGAACTCGAAAGGGGATATTTACCATGGTTTTCCATTTTTATGAGTTTCATAAGATGGTAAATATCCCCTTTCGAGTTCTTGTAATAGTGTTAGTGAACATGTCAGTTTAAAAACTAGCGTAGGTGTCTGGTTCTGCCTAGAACCAGACACCTACGCTAGTACGTACGTAGTTTACGTACGCCTGTACGTAAAGGTTTAACATCGATTTTAATTACTAGAAAGTACGTACAACGCCGGATTAATACTTCAGGTACGGCGTGGTTTTTAGTCAGTAGAAGTCCGACACTATCTCTCGCCTCATCCAAGGCAGAAGAAGTCAATGGATGATTCCCCCCCCCACAAAAAAGGGTATGTAGGTACGTGCCATAATATGCTCCTCTGCCTACCTCTTAATAAAAGGAAGGAATAAAAGGCCTAACGTTGCGTTGACGTCTTATTCCAAAAAAATCAATCAAAATTCACAATCACAGTTAAAATTTGAAAATCGTAGTAACAATACCAATCACTAACACACAAAAATAATGAATAAACAATTTCTTTGTATTAGACACTCAAAGTTAGACCAAACGTTTTTGAAATAAGATTGTCAGTCGGGCAATGCATACTAGACGAACCGAAAACTGACCATTTTACCCTGATCCCTGGTAACACAGCAATTGTCCCTTAACCATCTGTTGTCTAAGCATTTGGGGAGGGGTGGGAGGTCAAGTTGTGCTGGAGTATCATACAGAAGTGCTTTGTTAGTTCGTGCATAACACAAGACTAACTATGCGTTGGGACAAAGACATACTGTTTTCATTTTAACACTGGAGTTTTTCCTGTGGGATGGAGTTAAAAATGTGGCTAATACTTTATGTACCGCTGCCTCAATCTGTCACTTTCATCTGTGGTATGGTGTAGGTAGAAAGGCTTTGTTTTTTTTTATATTCTCGTCTCTGTATGACACCATAGAGAGTTATATTTTAAAGTGGAATCAGGTATCAGGGTACTTTTCCACCAATGATGTATTATGCTTCGTTGCTGTGGATGCGTTTGGCTTTCGCCAATCATATTCATTGGTACACATAGCATAGCACTGGTGGAAATGGACTCGGCTAAGCTATGTTTATATAATGCCACTGTAGATTTAGATTTCCTACTATGGATACATCGCATACTCCAGCTGCGCATGTTCCTCGCATAGCTATTTTGCGGCGGCGCATCTTCATAACACATCTTTATCGCACAGCATAGCTTAGTATCGGTGGAAACGGTCACATAGTTTCATAGCTTAGCTATCACATCTTAGCATAGCTACATAGTACATTTTTTGCGAAAAAGCACCCTTTTTGATGTATAGTAGCCTCGCCGTCTATTGTTATGTTATTCCGAGTTAGCATCTTCGTTTGTTTTTGGTGTTTTAGAAGCCTTGAGCACACATACTTATGAATAGAACCTAAGACACCTTCCAGCAGTTTACCTACATAGTTAAACATACGTGTTATTCATTTTATATTTAGGTTAAATACAAATGAAGTTTATTTCCATACTGACTCATCCTCATTACACGTTCTCGAGTTATCATTCAATGATAACCTTACTATTTCACGAGGATTTCGTAATACTTGCTACCTATTTATAAACAATGAAATATAAATAAATCTGACTTAAACATTGCCTCGTTCGTCATGAGATCGTAAATGTGATTGCAGGGGTTGAGCAATGAATTACTGGGCTTTTTACGGCTTTTCAAATTTCTTGACAATGTGTCTTGAATTGTACCCAATATATGACAATAAGGTCACCCCTTATTGCATGAGACTTATAACAGAAAAATTAGGTATACATTGTTCAGTGGAAATCCCACCGTGTTCACCTCTGCTTACCCCTTTGGGGATGAAAAGGCGTGACGATACTTACTTAAACATCAAAAAGTTTGTACGTCTATAACTTCTAAATAACTGCTCCAAATCAGATAAATATTATAGCGTCATAGTCCAGTATAAAGTCAGGGTCTGGAGTACATAAAATAAAACGAAAACATTCTTCTTCCTTAAACATATAATCAACTTATTTACACAAAATCACACAATTATTTAATATCCATGTTCTTGGTATCCGCCACGGTGTCCGTGGTGTCCATGGCTGCCAGAGCTGTGGCCACCGGATCCATAACCGCTGTTAGGTCCAGAGCCTCCGAATCCACCAGTAGATCCGAATCCATTGTTGGTGTGTTGACCTCCGAATCCACCCTGAGGTCCTTGGCCAAAACCGCCGTTAGGTCCTACAGCTCCTTGAGGAATGTTTGAACCAGGTTGTGGGAAACCTTGAGCTCCGAAACCACCCTGGCCGAAACCATTTTGACCGCCGTATCCGCCTTGGCCGCCTCCGTAACCACCGCGACTACCTTGGTTGCCGCCAAAGCCACCCTGGTTGCCACCGTAGCCGCCCTGGTTGCCACCGTAACCACCTTGGCTACCGCCGTAGCCACCGCCACCGTAGTGGGGAATGCCTGTAAATAAAACAAAGGAGAATACTTAGTATAAATCATAATTAAGAAATATTGAGCTAGGCTTAAAAATCAGCCATCAGACCACCACAGATGGGGCCCAGTAGGGCTGATGCCTGAACCAGAGCTGCGGACTACCTAGCAGGTTCTCGGAGCTCTGGCTCGAAAAGCAAGAGTAGGAACGGGGTGGGTTTTAGTCAGTAAGAGTTTGACACTCCCTCTCACCTCGCCCAAAGTGGAAGAAGATGATTGTCCCCCATCAAACAAAACGTAAATTGCTTAAGCTTTCTATATTCAAAGGGATGTAATTATGAATCGTAAATGTAGAACAATACAATACAAGGACTAAAAAAGACTAATTACTTTAAACTTAATTATATCGAGAGTAATTTAAATAATCTCCAACGGTCAAGGTTGAGTCTTGTCTATAAGTTCGTGGTCTTGTTTACCAAAACTACAATAAATAGATAAAGTAGTTGTTACCTACTAGTTAACGCTTACTGATATTTCATCACACTTCATCACATGATATTTCAGGTCAATAACTGCTCTATATTTATGTATTCGTTTATTGAAGGAATATGCAGAAGTTTTAAACTAAATATCATGTGTAACATGCATAGTACGTGAAACAACGCTGGCGTTGTGTTTCGTCGTGTCAGTGAGGTTACCAGTAACGCAATTTCCCTAATCTCTCCCCAATCCCTGAATTCTCAAATCACTAACCCCAAAAAGGCCGGCAACGGACTTGTAACACCTCTAGTATTGCGCCGCCGATTGCTTACCATCAGGTGATCCGTCTGCTCATATACCAGCTTATCTCATAAAAAACACATTCGCTTAACATAACATTATACTTATTATTTACATAATAAAATAGGTATAAATATATTAAAATTTTAAACACTAGGTACTCGTTGTTCATCAGTAATATTATCACAATTGTTTATAAAATCAATTAATTTAATTATCATCGGAAGAGTAAATGTTATCAAAGTTTATGTTCAGAGATGTTTACATTTGAGTGGAAATTGTATTTGTTTATGTTCAAAATGATGATAATTATAAACGTTTTTTGTCGACACGTGAATTTTATCTTTTGAAAGATCCATTTTCACGTGATGTTCAGTGCAAGCGAACTAAAGTTTCTGGTAAAAGTAAAAGCATTAATTTCAATAAGACGCCTTTGAAACTTCAAATTGAATTGTCCAGCAGTCTGTCTGTCAGTGGAGCTAGATGCTAATGTTTCCAAAGTGTAGCTTCGAATGGAGAAAAACGAGGAAGAGGTGACACCAGTTTAAACGTAATCTATTTCTATTACAATTTCCGAATCCATTAAAAGGCATTTCGGATTTTACCTTTTTCAGCAGCTATTTGGTATAGTGAATAATGCGAATAATAACCAGGTAGTTACAACCTGACTAAAGAATAGCGATTTTGACCAATCACTAGTGAGGCTTAAATTATAATCGATAACTATGATCTAGACATAATAATGCATAGACATTTTAATTAATATAAGTACTAACAAATAGACGTTCCATAACTTACCGTAGCAGGTCACAGCCAACGCCAAAACCAAGCAAGCGAGCTGGAAGAAAAAATAACATTTTAGCATAAAACCTAACACTATTTCAACAATACAAAATTGATCAATTAATTAATTATACTTATTTAATTACAATTAGAATGGTAAACGCAAAATTTTATATCTAACTAGCGACTCGCCTCAACTTCGCATGGGTACAATGGTGATATGTTATATATGTTAAAACCTTCCTTTTGAATCACTACTATTTATTAAAAAAAACTGCATCAAAATCCTTTGCGTAGACAGGTACTTTTAAAGAATTAAGCATACAAAAGGATATAGGGACAGAGAAAGCGACTTTGTTTTATATTTATTTATTTATTTATTTTATTTCTTCATGCACATGAGTGTGTACACTAGGTGGGCTTAATGCCGTAGGCATTCTCTACCAGCCAAACCTACAGGTGATGCAATGAAGAACCAGTGGTAGGTGCATGGACCAAGCAAATTAATAAAAGCTCAAGGAGAGAAAAAAAAATACAATATACTTTCTAACAGAAACATATACCAAAATATATTTAAATAATATAGAAACATAATAAACCTACATAAAAACAATACATATACTATCTACATATTATAATATATACATACTACTTATAGTGAAGATCAAGATGAACCCTCTGATAACCTCTTCAAAAGAAGCTCCCGAACTCTCCACTTGAACGTCATGCGAGCAGACAGCATCCTGATATCGGTGGGGAGCGCGTTCCACAGCAAGATAGATTGAATAAAAAAAGAAGAATGAAGGAATTTTGTGTGATGAGTAGGACACTGAAGGAGACGGTTATTAGAAGAGCGTAGATATTTGCTGTGGTTGGCGCAAGTGTATTGAAAGAGAGAGGAAAGATAGTTAGGCGAAGAAGGTGAATCGAGGAGGGAAAAAAGTGTGGTAAGCGCCCTTTGCTCCCTGCGCTGGCGTATGGGCAGCCACTTTAATTGCAGCCGATGTGCAGAAACGTGATCATATTTACGCAGGTTGAAGACGAATCGAATGCAGTTATTCAGAAGTTGGTCAAGTTTATTGAGGAGATCTGCATTCAGGTCGTAATAACAAACATCCGCATAGTCAATAATAGGGAACAATAAGGCCTGCACTAGCATTGACTTGGTGGTAGACGGAAGCAAGTTCTTAATGCGATAAAGAGACCGCAGTGATCCGGTGACCTTTTTGCACACATTTGTGACTTGTGCCTGCCAGTTCAGATTACTGTCAATGAGCAAGCCGAGGTTTTTGACGTCACTACTGAACGGCACGATCGCACCGTCGAAGACAACAGGCGGTAGGGAAGTATTGTCAACCTTGCCCAGAGACCGAGAGCTTCCGATGATGATCGCCTGGCATTTGTTGGGGTTCACTGCAATTCCAAACCGTGCCGACCAGCTGCTGATGGCAGACAAGTCAGCATTAATTTTAGTGATGGCACTCGGTAAGTCGTCAAAGCCGGCCTGACAATAAACCTGCAAGTCGTCGGCATACAGATGGTACGAACACTGAAGTTCTGAGGTGATTAGATTAATAAATATGGAAAATAAGAGAGGTGAAAGTATGCCGCCTTGAGGAACGCCAGCTTTTAATTCGCGCCAATTAGATGTTGAGTCACCATGTTTGACCGACTGCTGACGCTCCTGAAGATAAGAAGAGAACCATTCCAGTGACTCGCCAGAGACCGTAAGGTGGGATAGGATACCTAAAAGGATGTCGTGACTGACCATATTGAAGGCATTCGAGAAGTCAACCAAAACCAGAACTGTGGCTCTGGTGTCCTCGAAGCCGGTTCTAATATCGCCAGTCACTTTAAGGAGGGCTGAAGTAGTGCTGTGGCCTGGTCTAAAGCCAGATTGTAATGGACTAATTAGTCCATTTCTGTATACGAAACTAGATAGTTGTTTGTGTACGCAGGCCTCGAGCACCTTGGACAGGAAGGGAAGTATAGATATTGGACGGAATTGGGAAGGAATAGTGGGAGTAGACACTTTTGGGAGCGGACGGACATAAGCTCTACGCCATAGGGATGGGAATGTTCCGGAAAAAAGGGAAAAGTTTATGACATGGGTTATAGCAGGTAGGAGGTGATCTAGGACAGTAACGATCATGTGGCGAGAAATGTTGTCACAACCTACCGCTTTGGATTTGATTGAAAGGATAATCCTTCCAACCTCCGACAAATCAACTGGAACGAAGCAGAAGGGGTTTCTGATGTTAGGACGCGTCAGACCTTCGATATATGCTATAGTGTTTTGTTTTACTAGACGATCCATAGTAGGTACTGTAGCGAAGTGGTCATTGAGATCGTCTAAGCAAATTGAACAGGGAAGGTCTGAATATTGCGTTTTGCCGATACCTAGAGTTCCGAGGAATTTCCAGATATCGGCGGAAGAAGAAGAGGATATATTTTCAAGAACGTGGCGGCGTTTGGCGTTGCGTACCATCCGATTACACCTATTTCTTGCAAGCTTGAATGCCGCCCAGTTTTCGTCAGTGCGATCCCTCCTATGTTTACGGAACGCCCGGTCCCTGCTTCGCATCGCCATCCTTATTCCGCACGTCATCCAAGGCGCAGGTGGCCGCTTAACCCTTATTTTCCTGATGGGAGCGTGGCGATCATATAGGCTAATCACATTATAATTAAAAATCGCCAACTTGTCATCGACTGTCGCAGCTTCCAACATGGGCTCCCAGTCAATCAGCGACGCGTCCTCCTGCAATCTTGCTCCGTCCATCCGCGCAAAACAACGCCTATACAGGACCCTAGGCTTCACCTTGGGTGGCTTAAGGATGTAGGATAGGAATATCATGTCATGGTGAGAAAAGCCAGGGGCATCATGTTGACCATGACAGGATACAAAGGAAGGATTGGAGGTGAGGATAAGATCAAGCCAGGAGTCATCACCAGCAGTGTTGTGATGGGTGGGATCAAGTGGTAACACATGAAGGTTTGACGACTCCACAATTTGAAGGAGTTTGCGGGAACGAGGGGATTCAAGGGAGAGGAGATTGGTATTAAAGTCACCCATGATTATGTGATGCATGTACTCGGACCCCAGGGATTCTAAAACTGATTCGAATTCAGTGAAATAATCGACAGTAGGGGGACAGTAAACGACACCCAGTACGGTTTTTCCCCCTTGGCAACAAACCTCAAGAAAGAGATACTCCGCAGGACAATTGAGAGGAGAAGTGAGGAGCACTTTGTAAGATAATTCACTGCGGAGGTATATGGCAACACCACCCCCTCTCCTGACAGTTCGGTCATTCCGTATAAGAATATAACCAGGAAGGGGGTAGGTGGTAGAAGGTAATTGTGGTTTGAGCCAAGTTTCCGATATCAGGACAGCATGGACGCTACTATTGCCGAACACATCGTAGAGCTCATTGTAATGGCTGGGAATGCTTTGCGCATTTAAATGGCAAACATTCAACAGCCGGTTGGGGCTGCGGGCAAATTGGTTACCCACAAAGTCAACCAAAGTGTCGCCTAAAGAGTGGAAGCTGTCATCATTAGAGGATTCATCAGCTGATACAAAATAATCGTCATTTATCATTTATAAAATACAATAAATATATATATATATATATATATATATAAACTATAATAAACAATAAAAGTAATGAAAGAATATAATTAATAAAGTATTTAAATATAAATAGATAGAATAATGCACACACTAAACACTCACCAATTGCAACACTGCACCACCCGCCAGCTAACATCAATGACACATATTATTAAATCAAGGAAAAAAAACAGACAAAATCACAAAAAACAACAATATCATAAGCAAGGAAAAAAAAAGCTTCATTAGGTCATTGAGCGGCGTATCCGAACGCATCAATTACTACAATGACAATTGTCTGTCAGATGACGTTGACAATTGACATTGCATTGTAAACAAACAAAACACCAGAATATCTAAAAAAACAATGTGTAAAGTGAATAAAGAAATGAGATTAAAATATATAATTAGCTATCAAAATAAAATATTAAATGAAATTAACCAATTGTATGAATATAAAGCAATGAAAAACATAAAAGAATTGAATTTTGAAGAATATTGTGAGAAGAAAACAGTAGGAGGTAATACAATAAAGTTGATTCGATTGAATTATATGACCACCGTCTTAGGTTATACTAAGATTCAACTGGCAACAAGAGGGTAATTGTCTAATAGTACAAGAACAAAGAAAACTTACAAAATTAGGATTAATAAGATACAAGAAGAAGAATTTTAGAGGAAATTATTTAGAAATTTAGATTGAGGAAATGACACAGAAGTAAGTGATTTTTAAGATAATACACAAATAGATAATTTAAGGTGGTCTAGATAAATTGAGTGTTCACTTATTTTCTTGTGGTTTTCAGCGTTCCCCCTGCCGACTCCGCAGGCCGCTTGCCAGTTGAAGGAGGCTTGCTCTGAGTCCTCGGATACTTGGACAGCAGAGGATCCAACCCGTCCATGGATGTCACCTTATGCCTACTGCCATCCGGAGCCCTGATGTGGATGACACCATTGTTGGTCCAACAAGCCCTCATGCCGAAGTGTTGCCGAGCCCTCTCAAACACGCTCTGCCTAGACCTAGTTAGGAACTCCTTTATCACTATGTTGGAGCCCTTCAAGCGACCCTTCGCCTTCCACACCGTCATCTTATCGGTTGTGCTGGTAAATCGAACCAAAACCGGCCGGTGGTGGTCTGCGCTGGCCTGCCCCAGCCTGTGACTGACCTTGATGGAAGATGCAGTGAGGTTGAGGCCAAGTTTTGAATTGCATACGCCAAGAGTGACAGCAGTACAGTCCTCGCTAGCCACTTCGGGTACGCCCTGGATGATTAGGGCTTTGCGTCGGCTCCTAGTATTGATCTCATCAAGTTCACGGGAGTTCTCACTGACCTGGAGCCGCAACATCTTCAACATGTCGAAGACAAGTTCCCGGAACGTCCTGAAGTCTTCAGCTACCCTCGCTATAGTGTCCTTTGATGTGCCCGCGGTTTGGATCTGTACTTGAACCTCCTTGAATTTCCTGGCAATGCGTTCCTCCCAGGAATCCAGTATGGACACTATGGATGTGCTGTCTTGTGCCATTGTGACTCAGTGCTGACTTTAATACTATTGTAAATAAATATGTGCTTGATGTGCTGGCAGGTGGTGTGCCCAATTTGTTTTATTCAAGCAGTTTACTGCACTATAACTACTCCAAATAAATTGAGTTTCAACTGGTAAGTTAAATTAATATATTTAATATTATTAAATTAATTCTTATTAACACAAGTGATGTGTGTCCACTTGCAACACCTACGCGAGAATCAAATTTTATACTATGTAGTAAAGAAATAACACAATGCTTTAAGAGTATACGAGACCTTATTCACATTAATTATTAATATTTTCTTTATTTGTACATATAATATTTTTCAATTTTTTTTTTTGGATAGTATTAATAACATTTGTCAATTTTGTACATACAACATTTTTATAACATGACGAACTATTTGTTCCTTATTTACGAAGCAAAATATTTTTAGATCTTTTAAATCACCAACAAAAATTAATACCACGATGAACTTTTGAATCTCAATATTTTATTCTCCACTAATATTATAATAAATTAAGTACACCAATATTTTATTTAATATAATTAAAAAATACTCACTTTAAAAGCCATCTTGTTGAGATATAAGGATTAACTTTAGACGACGATAAATCTGAAGTGTTTGCTCAGTAGTTTTAAAACATTACCTTATATACAACACGTTATCACTGACAATTTGTGCGTCTGACCCCACTGAGATGTTCTCTGAACAGATAAACATACATCCTACATAACTATAGCTATAAACAATAACAAATCTGTTATCACTAAATAACAGTTCCATATTTTATTTACAAACACTATGTGAACGCTCCCAATACTTCATCTTCTTAGAATATGACATCACAAACTCGAATTATAATGGCGTCATTCATTCTAGGAACCGAGGTTTAGAATTGACATCAACAGGAAAATTAGGGGGTTACCAAATTACGTGCCGATTTAAAGTTATTCAGATGTTTTACTTTGTGATTTACGTTATTGGTTACCCAGAAATTATGAGACTGGATTGTATAGTAAGTTGCATCACTTTTGTATCCCTAAATTTGACAATGTATTTTTTTAACTACGTTGTCTCACGCAACAATTTTCTCCTGTGTCGTGGGTGCGTTTATAAACATACAAGTTCACATGCACACGATACACAGTCCCTGAACAATTTGTGGATCACAGAAGGAGTTGCTCCGTGCGGGAATGGAATACGCTACACGCTGCGCGACAACGGGTGCCCAACCGTGAAGTCATCAGTATTATTAGGTATGTTCAAAAAAGGAAAGTATTTTTATCGGCAGAACTTAACAACATTAACAGAAAAATAACGTAATGGTTCTCATTCGAAAAATAACTCAACTTCATGAAATCAGCTTTAATGACACGAATATTAAAAGATATAGCACCAGTAGTTAAAACATATTATTATTGACCAGCAATTTCTCCATTATTCACAGCATATGGTTGTTGGTTATTAAAACCTGGTGCGTCCTGGATTGACTGGGTTTCTGAATCTACACACCACCAGGTACAAAACCACTAGGTTTTATAGGGCTTCTAAATCCACCCGGTTGAATGTCTCCTGACATGTGCGAGCCTGGGTTCACGGTATTGACGAATCCACTTGGTTGAACCCGCCCTGGTACGACGCCAACTGGATTAACAGGGGTCCTAAATCCACCACCTGGCATGAAACCACTGGGGTTTATTGGGCTTCTAAATCCACCCTGATCTGCAGGGTTCCTGAACCCACCAGTATGTCTGAACCCTTGATTAGCAGACCCCACAAATCCCTTTGGAACGGTAGCTTGGTCTCCACGTCGACCACCATTATTAAAACCACCAGAGGATCCTGAGTTTACGAATCCGTTTTGGGACCTAGATCCAACTTGACCGAACTGACCAGACGCTCCACTTCTCCTGAAGTTCCTACGAAAACCAGAACCGATATGTGTGTGGATTGGGTTGAAGTTGAGTGAACGTTGGGAACGAATTAATGGCATCAACTTCATGTGCTGTTCAGGAACAGCATTTTGTGATGATGCTGATGCTTCTACATGTCCTATAAGGTTGTCATCTGCTCTAGATCTTTGCAAACCTGAAAAAATAATAAATAAATGTATTATTATTTAACAGTACTAATCTTCGGTGAAGAAAGTAACATATTTTTATCCATATATAAATTACATACTAATGATTTGAAAAACTAGTTTTTATATTATTATTTAACAGTACTATTATCTTCGGTGAAGATAGGTTTTTATCGATAGATAAATTACATGAACTAATGATTTTAGAAAGTTGCTAAAATAACATCATGGCTTAAGTAAAGCCTTTTTTTGAGAGGGGTAAAACGTCCTATGACTTCTCCCGCCCTGAGTGAGGCGGGAGGGAGTGTCAGACTCTTACTGACTAAAAACCACCTCGTTCCTTCATCTGCTTTGAGCTGGAGCCCCGGTAACCTTTTATGTTGTCCACAACTCCAGATATGGCTTAAGTAAAGCCTACCTACCTCCCTTTTAAGGACAATGATCGGAGTTTATGTACATACGAGTATACATATATTATGTAAAACGAACCTAAGTAAGGATTATTTAACAAAATAAAATATTACTTACTGGAGCAAGTCGCTACCAGGGCCAATAATAAACACGCAATCTGTGAACAAGATATTTGACATTGACTAAAAACAATGGCTGAATCACGTAAATGTAATGAGGAAAGCTGTACTAGTTTCCGATCAAAGAGGGACTCTTCATCATGAGCAGCTTCATCATGACTCGAAAATATATGGGAATCAGAGACGGAAGATTGGAAAGGAGAATTAGGCCTCAAGTAACCTCCATCACACAACGAAACACAACGCGAGCGTTGTTTCACGTCAGATTTCTGTGAGAACGTGGTATCACTCCGGTCGAGCCGGCCCATTCGTGCCGAAGCATGGCTCTCACACACTTTTTATTATGAGCACCTCTGCCTAACCCCTCGAGAAATAAAAACTCATATAGTACAAACAAATTATTATATAAACAATTTATAAATAATGATGACTACTGATATATCTCTAAGGACAGCTCGGTGAGTTCATTGCCACCCAAATTATTTACTTGTTATCTGCCGTAGATACTTAGTTTACATAGAATCGGTGTGCCGTAAGTAGATACAAACAATATACACATATTAAAATTTAATAGGACTACCTAAGTGAATAGGGATGATGACGGGCTATGAAAATTAAAAATCTATTTAGTCCGTTAGTTAGGTAATGAAAAAATATTAGACACGTATTTTTTTATTTTGACATATAAGATAACAATACTTAGATAAAACGAATCAAAGTTAAGCAAATGCGTCAATTCTACGTACCTAGGAGTGACGTCAAGCGATATTTGGAATCAATATATCTTCGAAAGTATTTGTTTCCGTAAAAAAATAAAAAATACGTGTCTAATATTTTAAAATAATGCACAAGACGGACATTAAAATAAAAATTAGTCATACACCATATTGATGGTCATAAATTGACCGCTAAAATTAAATTCCAAAAACTAAACATACCAGTCCTTCACGGATTAATTATTTAAAAAAAGTCAACAATAAAAAGTATTGCAAGAGTCTTACCTTGACTGCCATGTCCTTCCGACGATGAACTTGAAATGCATACTGGCAATGTAATATTACTTTATATAGAACATGTTATCATTAACTCCCGGCAATGTCCTGCAGATAACACAGGGTCGAACTTGCAGACCTTGGCAATGAATATATCGATGCTCTGATTATTTTTAAGTCAATAAAATGGTTTATACATATACTTGGAAAGATAATAATTTATTTGAACCTAAAAGTAGTCAATTTATCTTAACTCATTCATCATTATGACTCATTTTCTAGCAAAAAATATTTTAATGAGCAATAATACCTAAGCTACGATCTCCAACCAGTCTGCCAAGCTTAGAAAATATTATAAACCTCATGAGTAGAGGAGATCCAAGCTCCCACAGCAAGCTGTAACTGCCGTTCATGATGACATTTTATTAATCAAAGAAAATCAAATGTTAGCTTTAATAAATAAAAATCTTTGAATACGGCCCTGTTCATACAACTAGATTTTTTTATTACATCATAAACTATACAATATTATATATCATAGATACTATATTTTATAGTTTAGTATATACTACATTTATAGATAATTTTGATGGGACGTAGGTACTTCCCAACTGGTTTTTCTGCAAAATCAGTATAACCCAAGTATTTGGTTTTATGGAATAGATACCTACTGGTTTGTGTACTTTACCTTTTTTTTTACTTTTGATGTTCAATTTTTTCTTGTTCATATCAATTGCAATAAATAGTAATGATTCACATCATTATCATATTATGTATTAACCGCTTCCTAAACGGTCAGTACGCTTAGTACGAGTTTGCTTTACGTTTACGTTCTGCGCTCTGATTGGCAGGCTCGAATAAACCAACCCATCAGAACGTACATTACATTTTAGGAGCTATGTTATGTTTATTAAATCTTACCATACACAAGGGTTGCTACTTAAGTCAAGCTAACTACCAAAACAAGTATCGAAAAATAAATAAATCAAGTGAATATCTCGTTGAAATAAGTTTACAGAGTGTAAAACATTCCGGTCGGCTTGCCGAGCCCTTCAGAGAACTTTTGCAATATATTTTATTATCTTACTATTTATCTTTTCCTGTTTTTCAAAGTTCCGCCGCAGTGGCACGAGTCTTGCAAGATTTTGAGGCCAATTCCAGTATGAACTTTTGCCTCCATATCCTATGAAATATTGGAAAGAGGAATTTGTAACCATAATCTGACAATAATTTACTGTAACTTTATGTATAGTATAAACACTAGCCTTAGTCAGCAGTTTTGCCTATGTTTCCTATGGGATAAAAAGGCCTATGTGTTTTTCCAGGCCACCTACCCCTGTTCCAAATTTCATTTCAATCGCTTCAGCCGTTGTGACGTGAAGAAGTTACAAACAAACAAACAATCATACAAATTAATAATAGGTTGTCTGTTTCTTTTTTAATTGAATTACCATTATAGATACTCTTAAAATAAAATTAATTAATTAATTCCTACTACAAAACTTTATTACTGTTCTGAACCTATAGTACCTTAAAAAAAATTAAGTAGTAAAGATGTTTAACTAACTACTGAATTTCTATCTTTACTCTTCGAGAATACGTTGGTACCTTATTATATTGTATTTCCCAACTCATAGTCTGGTTACAGTAAAGCATAACCGCCATGTTGCCAGCCCCATAAACGCAGTTATTGCCGGGATTATGAAACGTGTTACACCCTATTGTGGTCGCTCCAGCTCTTTACTTACATTTTATTAGGAAAACCGACCTCCCACGTTATGGGACCCATACAACACTCTCATAAATTCCATGACATTTCATAAAGCGACTGCCTCGTTGGTCGCAAGTGCGACTGCCCGACAAGGGATCTCGGGTTCGATTCCCGGGTCGGGCAAAATATAACTGGGCTTTTTTCGGATTTTGGAAATATCTCAATAGTAGCTCGGAGTTTAGAATTGTGCCCGGTATATGGCAATAGGCTCACCCCCTATTACATGGGTCTTATTATAACACATAGTGAAAAGTGGGTGTACATTGCATAGTAGCATTACGTGCCGTAATGTGCATCTCTGCCTACCCCATCGGGGATCTAAGGCGCGACGTTGTACGAGTACGTATGTATATTCATAAAGCATATTATTAAACTGGTAAATTTTATAACATGATTATTAATATACACTTAATATTCCTTCAACGTAACGAATTTCTAACGTTTCTGTGTCCCACAATTCAAACTTCGAATGCAAAAAGGCTGGTTGTCAAACTGTCAGAACTGGTGTTATGAAAAAAAGCAAGCGCGTCAAATTTTCAAAAATTAGAATATCGCTGGAATGTTTTGAATGTGGCGTTCAACGTTCTTTTTTGCTTTTCGTACATTTATTTTATACTTTCCATTAGCAGAATTTTAAGGTACAAAACATACTTATTTAATTAATTAAGAACATAAATATAAATATATAAAGTATTAAGGTCGATTTACATCAAACGAACATAGAGCTAGAGCTAGAACAAGAGCATTCTTTCGTAATCTTTTAGTGTAAACGAAAGCTAGAGGTATCGATTTACATCAAACGATCATAGAGCTAGAGCTAGAACACTAAAACGCTTTGATGAGACCGCTCAGTGGCGCGAGCACGTCCGAACACGCTAAAACGCTCTAAGCAACTGTTCGCGCGCTCTTGCGCCGTTTACATCAAGCGAGCGAGCATTCTTAGAATATTCCATAGAATCTTTGCGAACGCACTAAGAACAACGAAGGAATGCTCTACGCCTGTTTACACTAGAAGAATTAGCTGTAGTGGGGATAGAATGAGCATTCGCTCGTTTGATGTAAATCGACCTTTACTGGGCTTCTTTCGGGTTTTCAAAAATTTTTCAGTAGTAACACAGAGTCTGAAACCGTGCCCAGTATAAGTATAGCAATAGGCTCACCCCTATTACATGGGACTTATAACACAAATGGTGAAAAGTGGGTGTACATTGTATAGCGTCATAACGTGACGTAATGTGCATCTCTGCCTACCCCTTTGGGGATAAAAAGGCGTGACGTTGTTATAAGAATATAAAATCTAGAACCCTAACATTAATTTCCCCTTTGAAGAGAATATAATGAAAACCTTTTACTAAATTACTCGCTTTTAATTTTGCTGCACTAAGTACGAACATAATTTTTATTTTGCTGCACTTCATATTATTTAAGTGTTATTGTCAGGAGCATGAATAATTAAAAATGTTTGCTTTGTAAGTCTACTTCATAGTATAACTACGTTCTCTCTAAATATAGAGGCTAAATAGAGAGAACTTATTTATGTATTTTTTTTTTACTTTTTAACAACTATTATTACTTATTAGTATTTTTTTTAACTTAGCTTTAATAATAAATGGAGTACCTATCAGTTTTTTTTAAAGTTGCCTTACACAAGGATTTTCTCATAATTATGTCGTAGGTCCATGACACCCAGACCTGAAACAACAATTTATGGATCATACAAAGAGTTGCTTCGTGCGGGAATCAAACCCGCTACTCGTTGCACGGCAGCCAGTTGCCCAGCTACCGCACCAACCATGCAGTCAATCACTGTCCTTACCCTTGACAATTTAGTCATCAAACCATTCAATTATATGTATATCAAACCTGTCCTTAGAACCTTGTCAAATCTAAACTATTGTTTCCTACAAACAAAACCAAGACGTTCGAAGTTTGAAACTAGAATTACCATACCAAAGACTATTATAATCAAAATGGCGGCATCTCAGTATAAAGGAGGCAATCATTCTTAATGTCCGACCTCCTTGCTAACAGCTAACGATGATCACAATAATGGGACTCATTACACGCATGTGTTTAATTCTCGCCAATTTCTAACTTAGTTTGTTCTTGCCTTCAGTTTGATGTACTTTATTAGTTTCCGTGGATATTTCGACTTTTCCCCATGAGAATTGTACGTCAAGATCGTGTTTAAGTTAATTGGCCAAGTTCTGTGAACTTGAACTTTATTAAGATAGCCATAGGGTATTTTATAGGGTACTTTTGTTTATTATTTGATTGCTTCTAAGTATTTGGCCAATAATTGTGTGCTATGTTCGGTATGGTTTTTAGAACTTTTAATTGTTGCTAACATTATTATGTTATACGCTTACTCACGTAACTGTTTCATGAGGAACTCGACTAGTTTCAAGCCATGCTAAAGGCTCATGTTCATGGGCAGCATTCCGCGACACACGACGCGGCGATTATCACGTTGCTGCTTGCGTTGCTTACATTCCCTAATCTCATTTGTTTTAAACACCAATTCCTTCTTACTGATCACTTATTTGTCACTGCTTGATACGTAGATATATTCTATTATGCATGTATTATACATATAAACCATCCTCTTAAATCGCTCTATCTATTAAAAAAAACCGCATCAAAATCCGTTGCGTTGTATTAAAGATTTAAGCATACAAAGGGACATAAAAAGCGACATTGTTTTATACTATGTACTGATGTCCTAGTATTAAAAAATACACAACCGATATTGCTATTGACGTAAAAAATCGCAATTTAAATAAGAGATGCAAAAATCGAACCGTCCTATCTCCAAAGACGAGTCTGCGGGTAGAAATATATCCGGATAGGCGGTGACACAGCCGCGGGTATAGCCTCGGGAACGTTTATAGCCGTCGAGACGGTTATGGCCCACCATTTGTCTATCCATTTGTCACACGACACGCAATATTTGCGGGGCAGATAGCAACGGTTTTATATCGCGCAGGAATTGGGAGGGCGGCGCCGGGTGTTCGTACTAGTATGTTTTGATTTAGTGAGAGAATGAAAGATGGTATTTTGTGATGATACTGTAATTGAGCGTTGGACTATAGTTTTATATTTCTTATTGAGATGGATGTTCTAGTTTGTTACAAGTTGTCGCAACGATTGCAATAAACTAGACACGATTCCAGACTCCATGATATTACTGAGATATTTTCGAAAAGCCGAAAAAAGCCCAGCAATATTTTGCCCAACCCGGGAATCGAACCCGAGACCCCTTTTGCAGCAATCGCACTAGCGACCACTCGACCAACGAGGCAATCAATTTAGAAAATATTTCATCATCTCATTATTATGACTTAAAGTCCAAAAAAGGACACAAAAATTTTAAACCATCTGCATTTTCATTATAGTTACAACTTTAGTACAGTAACATCGGAAGCCAACGCTATAGCTAACTGATGTACGTCAATTTCTGAAATTGGTGCATCTCCGGCACACGAAAAAACCATAGTATCCAAACCGAGACGACGTTTCAAAAAACGTGTCCTAAAACTTAAAAAATACGGTCCAAATTCCAATACCCGACGTCCACTAATAACATTAAATGCTATTCCAAATTGTCCCAAACCACTCTGGGCCCAGTAATCGGCCGCGAGGGCCCAATTACAGCCAACGTGGGTAGCAACGGGAAAATTTCAAGTCATTTTTCTTCGTCGAGAAAAGCGAGTGTCATTGGTGATGGAAGCATTATCTCAAGGTGAGAAGCGTTTTCTGTGATAAACTATGTGTGTATGGGAACTTGATATACCTACCTACCTAGATACCAGACTACTTGTAATTTCGGATGTACTATATACCTACCAGTACCTAAATATTCCTCTTTATTACTGAGAATGTTCGAATTATTAAATAAAATTCAATTATACTTGTGACTTGTGATGACTTGACCAATCGTATAATAGAAGTATGTTATTAAGAATAATATCCAAGATATTCAAAATGGCGCCACCAAAATACTTTCAATGAAAGATTCAAAACGTAACAAATGGCTGGCCATTATCTCCACAAAAAGTTCTGCCCAATTTTGTTGACAAGTCAAACTTTTAAATCCAGAGACGCTTAAATCCAAGATGGCGCCGCATTTGAGCGGGACAATTTGTAATCCAAAATGATTTAATGGACGATCTGCGGAGTCTCTCACTATTACCGTAGAAGGATTCAAATTTATTCTGACCCTAATCTTTCGAATAAAAATGCAGTGAGAAGACTTAAGCGTTTCGTTCCTGTTATATTGAAAAATGTTTTTAGAGAATCCACACTTTTCTTTGAAGATTTTCTTTTGTATTTTCTATCAGACTAGTTTTTCACGAGAGGTAAAAGATTTAAGATTCACCAATTATGCAAGTTTAACAAGACACAAGTTTCAAACATTTTAGGAGCTTGGCAGGTATGTTTTGTTGCAAATATTATTAAAAACCCCAACAACATTTACGATTTCGGAGTAGCAGCTGACTAATTTTTATTTCAATGTCCGTCTTGTAGATGATTTTAAAATATTAGATACGTATTTTTTATTTTATTTTTTTTTGTAGAAATTACGTAATTGCTCCCACTCCTAATCTTTCAAAATATGACAAAATAAAAAAATACGTATCTAATATTTTTTAATTACTTAACTGACGGACTAAAATAAGTCTACTTATTTTTAATTTTCATACCCTGTCATCATCCCTATTGTTAACTCTGCCATAACCATTATTTCATAGAAAAAACATCCAAATCAGAACCAAGATTTATTTTGTCCCGCTGAACATTCAAAAATAAGTAAAACACAAGTTTATGTCAAACGCTATAAGATCCATTATAGAAAGTTCTCGAACACAAGTATCACTAGCACAAAACCACGATTCTGTGACGTCATCCACTCTCTCGACCGCGTAATTCGATCAATAAGAAGTTGGATGGATGTGCTATCAATCTTCAGGGGTTACTGGAGTACGGGAGAATCTAATCACTGCTTGTCTGTCGGTAGCTACAGGGTCTCACA